>NC_064307.1:72295559-72600359 GCF_023373825.1 Bactrocera dorsalis | reverse complement strand
TGTTATTCCACAGAACCCACTTCCAATCTTTTTTACAAATAACTCTTCAATGAGTTAACCTCTCATATAATAGCAAAACCTTATATGTACATCTTTATTTTGATATAATATTCATAATTTTAATATCTAATTAAGTTAAAAGGAACTTCATACGGATTTCTTTCCGACTGATGTTCTCACGCAAACGCCTCAATACGGCCAAATAGAACTCCTTAGTGACCGTCTGTCCCTCCAGAACAAATTCATGATGCATCAAACGAATATCGAATGAAACGTAGAGTATCACCTTGATTTTGAGCGGCTTTGGCGTGGTTTGTTTTGAGATCGCCTCATTTTTCCCCTCACTTCCGATTATTTTCGACTTGTTTGCATGCCAAACTAATAAATCCATGTCTTGTCGGCAGTTATAATGCTCTCCATGAATGGGGGATCTTCTTAAGAATTCAGCTTAAACGCGTTACAAGCTGAAAATATGCACCAAAATCATTTGAACGGACTCGCTAGAGATGTCGAGCTCTCTTGCGATCTCTCTAATACTTGCCTGATGATTTTGAAGTATCATATTTTTAACTTTTTTAAATTTTCATCAGTTGAAGAGGTCGAAGGTCGTCGTTGTGGAAGGCTTATGTTTTTGATAAAATTTAATCAAGATTGAGGTAAGATTTTTCAGTGTTCGCAATGGTTTCCCACTTGAAATTCGGATCGGGAATTTAACAATTTCCGGGTGCTTTTTTTCACAGTATATAAATAAAAGGTAAAGTACAAAACAAAATATTTAACCTTTCCTTTTCCTGTTTATTTATAAAAACAATTAACACAAACAGCTTTTTTATTGCCATCGATTTTCCAAACAATTTTTTATAATATCTCATGTAAAAAACAAGATTTTATTGTTCACAAAAGAGCATAATTCAGGTTATTTAATATGAAATAATCGTTGTACAAATGCGTGTGGAAAAAAGTTTCCAAAGCAAAATAAGCGAGCAGCGCAATAATTCCGTGAACTATTACGGCGCAGAAACGAGACACTTAAGCGGACCGCGCCTTGCATAATAAATGTATAAAAAACCAAATTCCTGCAAAATAACTTTTTCTTGCGTGCGTCTCTCCGCTTTTACAACCTACACATACTCGTAAATATTTTGTATGCTTTACACCAATCCTTTCGCATTGTAATGCCTGGCACGCCCAATATAATTTTGGTTTTCAGCTATTTATTTTTGATTTCTTTATGCTCATGCATAAAAACTAACAAATTTTATTGCCGCAATATTTCTGTTACATGAGCATTGGCTTTTCATAATAATGCTGCCTTGTCCTTTGCCTTCTCTTCCCCGGCAGCCACATATTGTTGTTGTAATATTGTTTTTTCTGCCGCCAACACTTATGATGTTTATTGGAAAATTATCAACCTAATCATCGCCGAGCCACGCAAAGTTGACAGCTCGGCGGTAGGGGCCACTCCCGTCATGCGCCACGGCACATACAACGCTACTATGTACATTGGGAAAAAGTGAAATCAATGGAAAACATATCGGCGCGCAGCTACAGGTTGATTTTTCGTGCCGCATAAGCATTTGACGCGCCTCAACACACCACTTGCCACAATGTGGCACGCACATCCGCAAACAGTTTACTTTTTCATTTCGCTTTTGCTTTACTACTTATCACCAATTCATTGCTTCGCTGGCTGTTGAACGTTTTACACATTCACATTGCTTGCAACATGCGCCTACGTGCCGATGTTGCATGCTCCATTAGTTGTGGTTAGGTGTAAGGCAGTTGGAAAAAAGTTGAAAATATATTATTGTTGCTACTTTTATTACTTTGACGGCTCCAGCGCTTTCGACATCAACTCATTTTTATGCTGCCAGTGTATTAAGGACATTTTTTGGAAATTCCTCACAATTGTGCTGCGATTAAAGCAAAACAAATGACAGCTTGTTACTTTTTTGTTAATCTTGGTTTTTCTATGCTGACAGAAGGGGAAAAATTTGGGAAATTAATATTCAGTACAAATTGAATTTGAAGCACGTTGATTACGTCTTTAAACATAATTTGTCAGCGCTTTTGTGGAAATGTGGAAAGTAGTCGCTTAATGAGACAGTCATGCGGAAGTTGAACTCATTCAATACGCGGAAATATTATATCAGATTATCTTCAGTTAGTTTTTCTTGGTATTTAAATAAGTTTATTACAACATATGTCTGGTTGTTTTTGATTTTAATCTGTAGAACAGGCGCATGTTGGCTATTGCAAACACATTCCGTTGTAAGATTGGATTTTTGATCCATCTTCGTAATCCTTGTAGCATTTACAACGTTATATGAAGCATACCTTTAGGCAATGAGTCAATACAAATTCGTAAACAAACTCTCAAAATGGCATTAACCTTTTATTTGAGATCCTAACCAATTGATCGAAATTGATATTTTAAAGGAAATATATTGGACCTAAACAAGTTTTTCTCTCCTCTTTTTTTTTCTTTAACAACATGCTCGAATAGTCAATCGATATACTATCTTTAGTTGAAAATTCTTTCAGAATTAACTCTAAACATTTCTGAGAAAATATTCCAACTGTCTCCAATCTTCCTTAACTATTTGTCCAGAACCCATATACATAAATGCTAATGATCAAACCAACCCCTTTCAAAGCAGTTGTCCCTCATTGTCCAGCTAGTAATCGTCGATAATATTCAGCGATAAGTAAACGGACAATGAAAACAAAGCAAAATTTATGTCACTATGCAAATAAGAAAACTTCAAACTAAGCCAAAAGCGCTACGGAAGTTGTATGCCCCAAAAAATCTATGGCAGGTAAATGGGCTCGCCCAGCGGGTTAGCCAAACGACCATGACCGCAAATGATGTACGAGTTTTGTTAGCGACTAGGCGACTGGCTGCAAGTACTAACAGCAAACAGAATTGATTAGTGGGAGTACAAGTATATGCAAAATACATCAACTACCCCAAGTTGCAACAATAAATGCAAATGGCGCTAAAAAGCAGTGCAACTTTGGTCATTGTGACTCTAAGTAATGGCGATATTGCCAACAGCAGGGCAAAGTGACTTCCGTTTCCCGTTATAGCGAAGCGAATACGAGCCGGTGTGTCGCTTTGTTGTGGGGTTGCTCAGGAACACTTAATGCAATCGCGTCAACCGCATTCGAACAGCCAAATTGCACGCACAGTTGCAATCAGACAACTTAATTTTCGTGGTACACTTAAAAAAATACTTTTTATGGCTCTTGATAATGCTTTTGTTTGCTGTTGAGACTTCTTCAGGGTTTTGAGAGTTTTCTTTTTACTTGATAAGGTAGTTATGCGACACCAATGCTTCTTTGTGAAGAAAAGCCTTAAGCTAGGACTTATGTAAATGGAATATTTCAGGACATTTTTCGATACGGTTGTAGTGGTCCGTTTTTAAAACTGTTACTATGTTTAAGACGAACTGAAGAGGAGTAGATCATCCCAAATCTTCATCGACCCAATTGCTTGTTCGCCTATGATAGCTCTCTTGTTAGAAACTCTATATACAGATGCTGAGCTGGGTTATATAAGTTCTAGAACCCCAAAATCCAGATATTCTCTCTGCTAATAAAACTAATAATTGTTTAATTCATTATTTCCGCTCTAACCTGCGTTATACTATGGTGCAAGTATAATGCAGAGAGAGATAGAGAGAAAGAGAAATATAATATGATATGCTCTACTGCTGTGTGCATGTATTTATGAACTTATGGAACACAGTAGTAGTACATATCATTTTAAATAATGTTATATCCTTCAGCTGGCTCGAAAATGACGTCCGATTGGATGCGGACTTTCCACACTGTAAGATATAGGCATATGCTTCAATTCTCAAAGGATCTGGTAGAAGTCAGTGGAAGGCATTACTATTACCGGAGACCGAAGTAAGAACTAGGAATTTCGTGGTTTTTTCAATGCCAACATTAAAGCATAACCATTCTTCAGTTAAGCTGATTTCACTTGTCTAAATATGATGTTATTTATTTATAATGAGAGTTAATTAGATACCAAGGCATCGAAACACAATACTTATGGACTGACTTCTCTAAGTGCACTAACTTACACCAGACTTCGCGCTCACTGTCTTCGTGTTTATTATGTTGCGGCTTGATTTATTCCTGTGTTGTGTTAGCTGTCAACGTTCTTGCCTCGTTAGTTATGTTACGCTTAGCAGCGTTATCTGCGCTAACGGTTGTGGTAGCCAGCCAAGTGACGCCAAACAAGCCAACATAAGCAGCGAATATATGACGACAGTAAGCACAACAACAATGCCAATATATAGCATTAGGGTTGCATACTAGTAGTTAGAGTAAAGGAGCCAAGGACCACTAAGAAAATGAGCTACTACCATGGCAAGTTGCAAATTGTAAATCTAAGTTGTGCGGCATAAACAGAATGTTGCACTTACCTGTTCATATTTTGCCAACGCTACTCTTGCTGCGCGAATTATTGTTGCATGCAAAAGTTGCTCCAGCAAATTTTTCACTTGCAAGTTTTCTTTTTTTCCACTAGCATACTTTTACTTTTTCATTTCCCCCTAAAGGACTTCTTTGCATTTTTTGCTGCCCATATTATGCAGTTCACCCCCATCAACTGCTGATTTTCATAATTTCACTTTTGTTTTATTGGCGCCTGGCGGCAGCAACCTTGTGTGTGACGGTGTGTGCTTTGGCTGCGCGTCGACACGCCACTCGGGCTAAGTTGAATTGCAAAATATGCATTGGATAGCATACTTCAAGGCGGCAGCGCCACATCAACGCTCGCAATGCATTTGCAAGTTGCAACAACTCGTTTGCCTTTGATTTATATGCGACGCGTGCTTTTTGCGCTGTCGCTTTGCCACCGCCTTGTTGTTTGTGTAGCCTCAGCCGATTTTATTTTGTTTGCAACGGTAAGTTGGCCATTGCACGTAGCGTGTTGGTTGAATGCGATTTATCATCAACTTTCCAGTCAGAAATTGAGTTGTTGAAGGTGTAAGTTGCTGCTTTACGCCAGCGCGTTGGTTTTTGTTTTTGTAGTTGAGCACTTCCGTTCAGGCGCTTGCGAGTGAATGCTTTTGTAATTTGTGGCATGAATGCGTCTCCGCCTGTTACGCTCTGCGCCTCTGGAGGGTGTAAGAAAAATTTCTTCGCAATGGCAGTTTGCGAGCAAAATTATGTTGATACCGATTTCCACTTTTGCATAACTGTTTCGTTTACCTGAACTTGCCTAAGTGTGTGTAACCGTGTCTGTGTTTAAGTTAAAAGGGGATTTATTTAAATGGCATATTGCCGTTACAAAACTATAAAGCGGTGACTGAAGGAAAACTTTTATTGGCTAGTAATTCCCGACATGCCACTGATGAAGGTGAACTTTAAAAGCAACCGAAGACATTGTGGCTTACAAATTTGTGGTGGATGGTAGAAGTTGTTTGGTATTTCTGCTGGCGAAGAAGTAATAAACTGTGGAGAAAAATTTTGGACTGAAATAAAAGGATTTAGTTGCTTCAGGTTGTGTGCTTTCTGATTGTAAAAAATTCACTTAGCTTAGCTTGAAAATTGACCACTACAAATTTACCCTTTTATTTGCGCTTATCATTACTTTTTCTGAAGTTCCCAAAAATATAGGATTTCGGACTTCCCAACACTGAATATTTGCCTTGAAGTAGTCCTCTTCGAGCTGCTGGAGTATAGTTCTTGGTTAGATTCGTTCTGGTCTCCAGAGGTTTATGGAACATATATTAACATTTAAAGTATAAATATTGATACAAAAAGATTATATATCTTCTAAATGGAAGTACATATATCCACAAAATGCATCTCACTAAAAAGTCAAGGATGAACTATGAGTAAAGGCAGGTTATCCCCGACATCATGACTTTGGGCCATTGGCGCCAGGCCAGGCGTCACTACGGCCACAATATCATACGCGACTTTATGACGTCCTCAATGAACTGGGGTTAAGCTGGCAAAATGACCGAGAAAAGGAGATCCATAAGGAAATTAACACATCGAGACACAATTTCCCTAAACTGTACCAGATCTTCATCTCCTTCAAGAGCTGTTTGCGGCAAAATGATTCCAGAAGAGAACAGAGGTCTTGAAACAGTAGCAACCAAGGGCATAATATAAATAAATGAGGATTGTACCGCGACATAAGGTCTATTGTGCCTAAATATGGGGCCTTCCATAAAGTTACTTTTGGAGTAGTGTTGATGGGGGATGGACCAAAAATCTCTTTCTTATAGGCAAAATGGAGCTTAGTAACATTATGGGGCACCTGCTTTTAGGATCTCACCTTCGGAAAATGGGAAAAGTAGCTTCGTCGAAATGCAAAGCATTTCCGGAGACGGATGGCACAGTGGAACATTATCAACGTGAATGCACAGCCTTCCGCCGGCTCCCAGTATCCCAAATTAAGAAACAATAGACTGCTAGGGTGTAAAGGAGTCAGGTCTTTAACCAATTCCAGGGGGTTTCAATACCCCAACTTAAGAGAAATTCGCAGCTGGGGTAAAAAAATTCTGGTCTTTCCCCAAATCCACGTAGGAGTAGCTGAAAAAAAGGTTACTTGGTTAACACCCGGGAGCACAATGGGCCTAACCATGTCCTAATTGCGGCCGCCTAGCTTTTTGACCAATCAACCAATCAAATCTGAGTAAAGTGAAATCGAAAGACTGCTATTCGTTCAAAGGAAGCTTTATTAATGATCAAACTCGAAGTATTGCTACTGCAAAAAAAGTTAAATGAGTTGAATTCGATGGAAAAAAGTAGAGAAAATGTGGTATATTTGAATAGAATTGTTGTTGATAATTTTCCAAACCGAAAAAAGAAAATATTCATGCTTGCAGATTTCAAAAGATCTAAGCCTAACCAACAGAAGTTAAGTGGAGCTTAAATAAATTGCCGCAATTACGATTGCTTGTGATAGCTAGGTATTTCGTCAGGAGTGATATGAGTAGGCAATCAAATGATATGAGTACTTCTTTGCAAAAATCGAGAAAAACCAATAGAAATGCGACAAAGCTGCTGAAAACGTGATGCTAGCAGGAAGTCATGTCACGCCAAGAATGCATGTAGAGCACATTTCCATTTTTATTGCCACGATAATGTCTTTCATTTCAAGAGCGTTCCAACAGTAGACAACCAAGCTAAAAAAATGCAAGGTTGCAACAATAATAGCAAACACAAGGGATATTAAAGCAAATACAACAACACAATAAGCTGTTATACAATTTTATGTTTTGTATATATAAATGTACTAGGCATGCAACATATACTTATAAATATGTACAAGCTCTCCTACCAATTTTTTGGTCATACGTCCAAGCTTTTCAATAGACTTCTGTTATCCTTTTGTAGCCGCTCTGCGCTGGTGATGTTATCCACGCACTAACTTCATTGTTCTAACGCCTGTTAATTTGCTTTTATTACACTGGGTACTCTCTTGTCTGTGTCTATATGTATATATATATTACCACTACACTCCTTGTTACTTGTTAATGCCATGTAACAGCTTGCATTTTAATCTGACCATCTTGATTACTAACTTTCTAATTCTCTTTTAGCAATTTTTTTTCGGGTGTTGTTGTTTTTCAAGTAGCCGCAGGCCAGACTTCAATAAACTCCAAAAAAATATAGAAATATCTGCCTCCCTTTGCACTTTTCCGAATGCGAAATATTCCCACAACTTCCTTTCAACCTCATTGCATAGCCATCGCCACTTTTTTGCTTATCACTTTTATTTTAGTTTCTCATTCTACACACACACACACACACACACACTAAACACGTCAGTGCATTCAATACTGTCGGACAAATACCTTACACCTTGCCACTCAGTGGCGGACACTTGCTTTGTATTTGTTTTGGTTGCTTTTGCATTTGTTTTATTGTCAGTCTGTTATCGCTACATCCGCATCAGTTTTAGTATGCATGTATGTATGTATGTGATTGCTGGTAAGGACAGTAGCTGTATCGACGGTAGCGGCAACGCCAGCAGCCGAGTAGCACTGAGATTGTATCGATTATGTCCACAGCGTTGCCACACCTTTGCCCTTTGCCTTGCTTCCTTTCATTTCAACTCTCCTATGACTTCCTCCGGTTTCTTTGTAGTGTTCACATTTCATGTCATATATATGCTGCGTGCATATCTGATGGTACTTGCGCATATCTTACCATCTCCATCCGCCTACTTTTCTCACATTGTCCGTCATACGAACTCTATAGGACTCTATAGGTGTGTTTGTTTTTATATGGGCTCAAAATAGGTTGGGCTTGCTCATGCTGTTTCTTATCATTGATGACCATCACAGCTGATTTTCATTCTTTAAATGACTAGAGTGGTAAACAGCTCATATGAGTGACTTAGCACAGCTAATAACTGCACCTTCTTTCCACGCTTGTACGGCTATTTGTCTCTGAATGGTGTTACAGATTTGTCGTATTTCGAAATCTCTCAGAATTTATTTAGTGTTTAGATATATTGTGATGGATTAGAGAGCAACTGCTCCGAAGATAGTAGCATCGTATTATGAAAACAATTTTGTGAGGAATTCTGTGAATACATTCTTTTTTATTTGAAAAATCCCTTAAGAATTTTTCTCTGGATGATAAAAAAATTTCGATAGTTTTTCCAATATAGGTTGTCAAAAATCTCAAGGTCCAGCTGTAGATCGGTCTTCGATGAGAAAAAAACTTAAAAAGTTTGATGACTCTTCAAATAATGACTTTGTATTTTATATTTTTGGAATATTTTTTATTTCGGAATACTCTCATGAGTGTTCATCATATATATCATACCAGTCTCTTTTACCTGCTTTCTTATTGAATGGACTTTTTCGACATTGCCATTGAAGGCTAATACATTCTTCTTTATAAAACTGAGAGACTCCAATGTTATCATCTCTATATGAAAGACTAACTTAAAACTCACTGCTTCTCATATAATTGACTTCCAAAGAAACTTTGTAGAACGTCAACTGAGGTGTGAGGAGCCTGAATATTTCTACCAATTCCGAAAGTGGATTCGTTATGGTCCTTATCACTATCGAGTATACTATGCCTGATCCTAAAAAAGAGAATATATGAAGATTTTATTAGCAACATATCTAGAACTTATGGGGTTTCGAATTTCACTGCCAAAACTAATACACTACAAGATCATCCATAGTTTCAGTGCCAGAACTAGTACACTCCTCGATCAACCATATGTCTCCGTGCCAGAACTAGCACACGCCTAGGTCAACCATATTTCTTTCATAAGTCGCAGTTGAAATTTCTTAACAAAATACCGCTGTTCACTATTCAGTGAAAGAATCATAAATCAGACAGATTGAGATCTTACTAAAAATATATCTAGAATTTATGAGGTTTCAGAGATCAGAGTCGGAACTAGTACCCTCCCAAATCATCTATACGCCTTTTATAAACCGTGCTTGAAGTTTCTTGATAAAACACTTCTACCTACCCTTCCTCTCTTATTCAAACTAATCCATCGCTTCCGCTGTATACACAAACATTTTTTTATATAGATTTGGTTCGATTTGTTTTCAGCTTCAATTCTTTGTTTTCTATCGTTTCTATTTAGACTTGTTTGTGTTATGTTTTGACAATTCGCCGTACATTTCGGCTCGCATTACATAAATACAGTTTCCTTTGTAATCTTAGCTGTTTTGGCTTATGTTTTGTTGTATTTTTTCTGGCCTCTCACAAATCACATTGAATTCTGATTTCTATGATGTGATAAGCGCAGCACTCTTTGTAGCAGTAGTTCGAAGTGCTACTCAACAACGATTATTCGGTAATCCATATCCGCCACTTGTTTTCCTGTCTATCCTTTGTGATCTCTTTTTCCATTTCGTATGTGTGTTTCCTAGTGCTTGTTATCTGATACGCTTATGGCCCCCACTTTTGAAATTGCTTATTCCTCTGTGTGTCTTGTTTTCATTACCGTTTCAAAAGCAACGCATTGCCGTGGCTGCATCGCCAAAAATTGTCACACGACCTTTTGGCCTCTGTAATTGCCACTTCCCCAAGTTATGCCGTGGCCCCGGCTAAGCTTCAACCTATCAATTTCCATCTTCTCCCCAGCTCAAAGCAACATTTGTAGCCACTCGCTGGTACTTACTCCAATTACTCTTTTGCCGTCGTCTATTTGATCTCCAACGAATGTTACACATCTCTGCTCCCCTTTATTTTGCTTTCGTACAACTCTCCACCATTATTGCATTTTCCCATTTACACGCTAGTATCATTTGCCGCAACTGACCCCAATTACCACCGCAAGCACTCGCTGTTAGAGAAGCAGTGTTTCGCTGTCTGTGCCCCCCTATTCTTGGTTGTTGCTTCTAGTGGCTCCATTCATGGTTTGTTATTTCTGCTTTCCGTTTGTTTCGTGCATGTTTTCTTAATTTTTTGGCGTCTTAAAAAGTGGTTCGGTGGCAGCCAGCAGTACAAGCCACCAGCAGTGTCAAAGCAACATTTGTTTTCCATCTAAATTAATTAAATTAGTAGTATTTATTTGTCTCTTGCTAGACTAATTGAAATTTTGAAATCACATCCGCATCTACAGCATATTCTAAAGCTGAAATTGTGAAACATTAAAGGGCTATTGATATTATGTGTTGGCATATGGAGTCTTTTTTTAAAGAGAGTGGCGAATTACAACTATTTTGAGTTCACAAAAAAGAGAATAGTTTAGTTCCAATATATTTTTTCTGAAGAAACCCTTTTAAGATTCGAGAAATGGTGGGAAACTAAAGTTTTCATTCTAGAAGGGCAGCTCAGTCGAGCGGGAATAAATATAACCGGGTAGATGGATAATGCACGCCTTTCTTTAAGGTTTCAAGCTATCAAGCCGATCTTTCCTAAGGTGTGGAAATGTTTGATAGAGAGAGGTATCGAGATAAGTCTTTATATCGTTATTATTTGACTTTTCTTTGAAAAATGGGGAAAGGTCTATTACAATCTGAATCCCTAATCAACTATATCTAATCTTAATAGAAAAAGGTATGAAACTTTGCTAAGCCATGTTTCATACCAATATCTAATCAGAGATCTATTGACAGGTCAATTTTGAGTAAAGAAATCGGAAGAAATTCATTGAAAAGTTGCCTTTAGAGCTTTCCGCAAGTTCTATAGCTAAAATTTACTTACTCCCCAGATATCATATATGTTGTACGAGTATATGTTTTGTATATATTTAATAAATAAGTTTTCCTGTAGCTATTTACTTAAGCGAATTTATGCAAATTTGAACTTCCTTCTTAATATGCATGCCGAACTCTCTACTGTGGTACCAACTTAACCTTCATCGTGCACACAAAATTCGTGTTTAACAGTTGTTTTACATTGGTATAGTCGCTTTGATTTTTCCACGCATGAACAGATTTCTCCAACTTCTTCCTTATTACCATTCGACTTGTTTATTCAAAAATTTTTTGTTATTCCTGGAATTGTTGTCATAATTTCGTGCTTGCTTTGTTTGTTAGTGTAAGGTCTTGTTTTAGGAGCATGTATTGGGTGTTAGAGCTCTTGATTTTTTAGTTGATTCCTTTATTGTTGTGGTTTTTGGATTGTTTTTATTTTACTTTTGTTGCTTGTTTTTGTTTTTTTTCTTCGCCAATAAGGCACTCAAATCATTACAAATTATATTATTTACCTTACATAAATTCCATTCATGCTCTTTACTATTCAGCGTGGTCTCGTTGATAATTTCCACGAAGCAGTTTGCTAGTCTCAAATAATCAATGACACGATTGTCTAAGGCGCTTACATTTGTATACCCATTCCCACCAAATTTTAAAAGTCTTCCTACTTGACACACAAATTGGAAATTTGGAATTACAAGTGAAATAAAGCAAATTACAAAGCAAATTTTATATTCTCCTTCTTGTTTGCTTGCCTATTTTGGAGTTTCCTTCCTTTATGCTGACCATGAATAGGCTCTGTGCTAAAAGTACCCAGAAACACAAGGAATTTGTTAAGTGTGAAAATTCTTAAGTTTGAAGAATCTATATGAAATTTAAAGGAAACTTGCTCTTCAATTTCTTGCATTTTTTTCTAATTTACATTTGCATGAAACTACTTTCTTCCCTGACTAATATAGTCAACTATGTATGTATAATCTTAACAGATAAAGATAAGGAACTTAGCTAACCCAAGTTTCATACCAATGTCTGTTCAGTGATCTATTCAACGGTGAAATGTTTTTGAAATTTTAGTGATACTGAAGTCAGTTACATCCTTGATAGACTAACGCTTACCTGTTCATAACATGCACATTTTATTTCCAAATCTGTTGTCGATAGTGAGGTCGCAGAAACTGTTAAAAGCAAGCGCAGACATCCTAAAGGATGACTACGTCTCTTGGATCTAAGAAGAGATGGAGTTCAGTATGGTATCGCAAAAAACTAAAACTGGTCTAAGCGTGGCTTATTGGTCTACCAGTTTGACCTTACCTCAACTGGTACCTAAAGCTGAACTTTTCTTAAAGAACAAGTTTTCTGAACCTCAATTGAAATTCATGCTCCAAAGAGCGCATTAGAGAACTCTAAAGCAAATATAAGCTGTAACGTCTAAACCCAGACAATTCAAATGCTGTCTTAAATGAGCACGGAACATTATTCCTCGTTGGTTTTTATGTTTTAGTATATTTATCGCATTATATTCTTCCACTCTACTTGGTTCTTGGATTCAAAACCTCTTCAAAGGACTTTTCGCTTTCTAATAGTGTTTGACTCAAAACCTTCTAGGTCTTATTTCAAAAAATCTCGACGGACACTTTGCTTTCTAATAGTCTAACTATTTTAAAATATGAGACTGGAGGTTAATGTTTGGGTCTGACGAGATATAAATCACTACCTCCGTTGGATGTATCGTCGAGATTAAGAAATTGTTCCTTTTCTATAATTAGCTCTAGTGGGTTCGATACCATTAAAATGTTTGATAAAATTCCCGGAACTTTTTGCACCGAATACAAATTCCCTCCGCGTAGTTGCCCACTCAGCTATTGGAGCATACGCTGTCAGGATATGTAAGCGCAGACAGGCGCCTACCAAACTGCCGCTACGTGACTCTTGCACTCGGACGAGCCTATTTGTATTTCAATTTTCTAACAGCAGGAAAAAGTGTTCGACGACAAATAATGTTAAGGTCGAATAGCACGTTGCGCTCGCAGTCGATCGTCGCTTCGGTTAGCTACGTGCGGTAGACAACGCATTCGGCCGGAAGGACGCCTACACGTTTAATTGCATAAGTGCTGGTAATGGGCGCGAGAGGAAATTAAAAATTCTGTCAACGCTTGCCAATGTAACGAACAAAATTGGAGGCAGAAATTTAAAGAAACAAAGGAAAAGAGCAACGAAAAAAACAACGACAACGAAAACATGAAACGAGCTAAAAAACGAATTAACGAATTGGGGAGGCGCTACCGCGATAAGATCGACATGGACGAAGACAAATAAAACGCGACGTGCAAACAAATGGTTAAATAACGTGTGCGGCGGGGGATGGGCGGCGTGGTTAAACAACAAAAAAAAGCGTTAGACCACCAACACATTATCGGCATCTCTTAGTATGCGCGCGGCAAGTGTGGCTTGAGTGGCAAGTGCCATGTCGGCGCACAAGTCAGTGGTGGCAGTTGCGGCAGGTGTTTAACTTGCTAATGTGTTCCCCTCTCTCTGTCTCTTTTGAAATTCCAAATTCAAGAAATTTCAAGCGTTGCCAGCTTGCTGCGCGCATCTTAAAGTTATGTCCCGCTAATATCCTTAATATCCTGTTGTGGTGAAAGTTGCCTGCCTGGTTGGCAAGCAGGCGTGTTGTGCGTGCAATAAAATTGATTTATGCAAGATGTAGTTTGCCACACAACCACAAAGCAACCAGCGTAACGGAATTTTCAACAAAGATATATATTTTCACTCTCCGCATTTTGTGGCACCACAAAACTTCTCAGCGGGTCTACGACGTAAAAATTAAAATAACAAATGCGGTACAAGGCTGCAATATGTCTGTCCATTTTGTTGTTTTTTCTTCTTCTTTTTTTTTGATAATTTTGTGATTTATATCAGTTGCTCGGGAATTAAGCCCCACCCTTTGTGAATTTATATGCAAGTGAGTTGGTTTATTAAAGTTTCGCTGAAAATACGCTAAAAATGCGCCAGAAACTATTGCGTTGCCGTGGAAACTAGCACGCGGAGTAATGAATTTTTATGCGAAAACTTTGCCATTTTTTAATGCATAATATATTTACTGGCATGAGCTTGCTACAACACTTTCTGCAAAGTAATCAAACCGGTAAGCTACCAGGTATCTGCATAATATCAGCAACGATGCGAAAGAAATATTACTAACCAGCACCAAATCGAGCAGAGAATGCAGGGTTAAAGTGAAAGTTGTAGCGAAAGTTGCAAGCAAAGCTTTCGGAAATCATAAATATCGAAGACTATGAAATGAAAACCTTTGAAATAATATTTATTTGCGTGTATTTTGGGTTTGATATCATATTTTATGGGATAATTTACCGATAGGTTAGATAGAATTAGGTTAGGTTAGGTTAGGTTAAGTTAGGTTATGTAGGTAAATAGGCCAAATTCTCGTGAATCTTCAACCAAACGCACTTGGACAGCTAGCGACGCTTGTCTGTTGTGAGTATGGATCAAGAAGATCGTCACACATTGATTCCACAAAAGGCTAATATCAATTCCAGCTTACTTTCTGGGTTCGTTAAATGTGCTACAACTGAGGTGCTTAGACCTTAGCTTGTCACAAGCTCGTTAGAGAAGGAAAATTTGTCTGGATGTTTCCACCTCATCTTTCTCTTTGCAACTTTGACTAGCCAAACTCTCGACCTCTTCTCAACATGAGCTCCATGTTAGCTTTCTATCAAGATGGAGGCACAAATACTTAATTTTTTCGACAAGACGAAGTCGATAGCCTTATAATAGGAGAAGGCAGGCTATCGGGGTTTTATACCTCCTAGTAATTAAAATTCATTAAACTTTGTTTGGATTGACAGCTAAGCCGCTTATTTTTGTTGTGGCAAAATACATTCATGAAGTAATTTTGAGGTATGGTGCCGGGTTGACAGTCCTTGGCTGGATAAAAATCGAGTTCCGTTCCGATTACTTAGGCCGCCCAACTAGCTACAACATTCAGGTACCCTTCAGCAAACGGTGTCCAGGAATTTTGCTTTAAACATAAGAGAAACATCATCTGCACGGAGCCTCGTCCCTCCAGTTCTTTCAATGGCTCATTTATCACCAAGATCCAGAATAAGGGAGACAGAACCCCACCTTGCGGGGTTCCTCTATTGACCTTTCGTAATGCATGTACACTGCTCCGCTACTCCTAGACAGTTCCGTCGCAGAGAAGACAATACATGAGATACTTTAAGTTTGTTTCAAGGCGCCATCGATAGTATTCCTGGTCTTAGATGGCCGGAGCATTGCGGCTTTATAGGCAAGACAAAACTGTGCTCAAACTGCTGTGAATAATTTCAAGTGAATTTAGCTCCTCTCTTATTCTACTACTAAATAGCTGGGCCTCGCGGAAGCTTGGTAACCACAGGGCCACTATTGATAAATGCGCTGTCGCAAAAGCCTTTTGGCCCAAGATCGATCGCAAAAGATCTACTGATCTCTTTTAGTAAGGACTGACTCTCCCAAGTTTTGGGGCTTTTAATGGACCATTGCCCTATTGGCGTCCACGCAATAAGGCTGGAGATCCTACCGGACGTCATCTACACAAGCTGTCTAGAAGAAGATGCGGTGGAAACCACTCAACACTTCCTTTTTGACTGTCCTGCGTTTGGGAGCGCATATCTTCAGACTTCCCACTGACCTGATGGGAATGGAAATTAAACGACAACACACCAATAATAATGTTAAACTTGAAAATTAAAGATGTCACCGATTCAAACGATGCTGTGAGCGCACAGTGTTGCCATTTTACTAATAAGTATGTAGATTTGTATTGCCACAGCGACTGACACAGACTACAAAGCCAATAAATAAAATAATAAGAAAATTCTAGCAAAATAAAATGGAAGCGCAAACGGAAATATCAAACGTATTGAGACAACAACCATGCACCGAGCAACACAACGTTGGCAATACTCAACCACAGCCAGCTAGCAACAACAATTAGCAAAACACAACAAACTGCAACATGACCGTGAACATGAATACAGTTTGTTTACAAAAAAATAAAATAAAAGCGGAAAACAAATAACGGAACAACTTGAAATATAACAGACAGCAAAATTTGCAATTGCTTTTGCTGTGTGCAGCTTTCGCCGGTAGCTAAGTGGGCGTGGCACACAACAGGAAAGACAAAAAGCGCGTGGTGTGAGCGGGGGTGTGAGCGTGTTTCCAGGCTAACAAGCAACAAACGAGCGGTATTTGAGAGTGTTGCCGCCAGCAGCAGCTGTGGCACTAATAACATATGTGTGGCATGCATGCATACATATATACTATAAAGTCGGGATAGACGTCGCGTCAAACTGATGGATGACTGCAAAAAGCAAAAGCATGGCTAAATGACAGGGCGGTGATGGAGTGATGTCGTTTGCAAAGTAACTTGCTGACCGGTGAGTTCAAGGTTAGTGGAAAGGTAGTAGAGGGTGGCTTGAATGGATTGTGTACAACGGATTGATTTTTGAAATTAAATGGTTGAAGTAGAAAGTATTAGAATTGCTTGCCTGTGGCATGTCGGAACAGAGAGACAGGTGGCGTGCCTGTAGGAAAATGTACCAGAAGTGTAGAAGTCGTTAGTCGTTATGGAATTGGAAGCAGTGATTCAGTTAGTGATCTTTTCAACGAATTTTTTGTTGTCATATAGAGTTTTGTGATGGAGGCATACGCTACGAGGGTTAGAGCTAAAGTTGCTCAGTCATGCTACATCATCATACGGAACAAATTGCCGCTAGCGATCAAACTCAATACACGCTGATATGAGGAATCACCGAGAACGCTTTCTGATGGATTTCAGAAACTTTTCGAGTCACTCTCACACATTACTGGACACTGCGAAAGTCAACAACTTGTCCATAATTTGGATTACTGGTGAAGGAACATTTTCGGCAAAGAAGAAAGCAGACATGCTAGTTAAGTCGGTAGCCTCTATAGACAAATCCGAGGTAGAATCAATACGAGACGGAATCTACAACTAAATGCGAGAGAGTGAAACAGATATGGCCAAAATATGACAAGACGAAGGCTTAGGACTAGACTCAGGGCCTGTATAATCCCAAGAAAAGTAGATACAGGCTTACATGTATCCTTACGAGACATTGGCCATTTGGAGATTATGCGATAATAAAGGGAAATGCCCTATAAAAACACTTGCCGGGGCTGAAAAGTTGAAGAGAGCAAAGAATACTACAGCTCTATTACAAATCAGACACGGGACTTAAGGAAACCATCACTGAGAGCACCAAATGGTGTGAATACAACAATGGAACTCGATATCAAGCTAAAAATTATCGCTAACTGATCCTAGCACACTTACCTACCTTCCATCCCCACATTGCCAAAACCCTACTGGGTCACCTAAGCAGCACAACCTGCGTTCAACAGTCGCGTTTGTGACATGAAAATGGCGTCTGCAATTCAAGCTGGCGCTAAAACATTTAATTCTAAACAAAATAACTGCGAACTCCTTTGAATGCCGTCGAAGTTCGACGAAAAGCGGAAACCAGTGCAACACGATATGTGTTTGCCTTGTCCACCACGGCGCATACTACAACAAATACGAGAGTATGGAATGAAAATAAATGAATGCGTGCATTTAGCGCGCATTTTTCATTTAATTCAATGCATTGCGCGTCCATTTTGAACACACACTCACCCACACACTTACATTTTTATTACAAACTTTTACACGCTTTTGCACAGCGAACTTGAACTTGACCGTTTTGAGTGGCTGACTAAGCAAATACGGGATGAGTGAGAAAAAGAGTGAAAGGCAGAGAAGGGAAAGAGTGCAGTGAGCGGAAGTGATGCACAAAAGCAATGCACTCATACTCCCATGTATGTTGCTCGTGGTGAGTATATTGTATAGAACATTTCTATAAGCTGCAAAGCTAAACGAATTTATCACTTTTTTACCGAAGTGTGTGTTCGCACATATGTATGCAAGTGTTCGTGTATGCGTCGCGCGCTAAAATGCAAGTGCAATATTCCAATTTATTTTACACTTTGAGCGCTCGTTTTGCGCCAAACACCCGTTATGCACTCGCGGAAGTGACCATTGGCATTGAGCGTCGCTGCGAGTGGCGAGGCTATCGGGTGACCCTTTTGTTAAAGCGATCTACGACAAAATGGTTGTAATCGTATATGTGTGTGTTTGTGAAAAATAAAAGCGCTGTCTGCAGTTTCGTTGCTCCAGTAAAAGTTTGGCACTTTTTTCTAAGCGCACAATAGCAAATTTCATTGCTCACCCTTGGAGTGTGAGCACGTATCAAAGCGCTCGCTATCAGACACTTGGCTAATTTCTCTTATTTTCTGTTTTTTTTTATTTTTACTTTTTGGTTTTTGTAATTTTCTCTTCTATTTTACGCTATATCCACTTGAAGTGCGAAAACAAAGAGCGACAAATTAATGTAATTGAAATTGCAGACATTCTCGCACAAAAGACTACGGGATATCTGCAATGAATGCGCTCTGACAGCAATTCCAAAATAACGGTAATTTTATTAGTATTTGTCTGGGTGGAGGTTTGAGCATTCGTTTTATTTTGGTGGTTACTAGCAGCCATTCATTTTGGATTTTAGTAAAAATTGAAACGAATTATTTTCTATATTTCAAAAGAGTGCTTTTAGAAAAGTTATATGTGATAATGGGAAAAACTAGAATGGTTCAATAAAGTGGAGCGATAAATGCCCTCAGACCTTTATAGTCCATTCGAAATTTTGTTATCAGTTGAAAGCGAAAGAAGTTTAAGTTTCTCCGATGTTTAATAACCTCTTGAGGTTTTCCTCTTTCTCTGCTTATCCTGGCGGGAACTGCGCTCTCAGAGCTGGAGTGTTTTCATCTATCCAGATAACATGACCTTTTCCTCGAAAACTCGTAATGCTGCTAAGACATCCGAACTCTGTCTTGTACCCAGTTTGACGATATTGAAGCACGAGTGCTTTTCCTTGTAAGCAACAAACATAAGAGTAGTACAAATTTCCGCTAGAAGTTGAAGAAGAAGACACAGAATGGCTGCTGCGCTTTGCTTAAAAAGCAGGAAAACACATTCGACTGTCGCCGAAGCTACACACCAGGACGAAATACTAGTTTCACTATTTGTTGTTGTTGCTGTTGCTGGCTGCTGGTGTGAGTTTGCTGTTATGCCAGCAGCAAACAAAACAAACGCTTCGCACTGCCAACAGCAGGCACCACTAGCGGCAACATGCAGGCGCATAACAATAACAACAACAACACCACACACACGCACACACATTTATTTTTTAGGCGTGTGGCAATGCTTTCGCCAGACATGTTGCCATGTCTAGGTTTTTAATTAATTTTTCACTTTTTCGTCATATGCACGCACACACACACACGCATACTTTCGCAGCTCAACTGCAATGCCAACGGACTACCAGCAATTTGCCACAGCGTTGCAGGAATGCTTAATGTGCAAGTTTTTAAATGTAGAAACATTGAACAATTTTTGACTGTCATAATTCACATGTGTAAGCGCACACATGCAAATATTCGCTATAAATATGTGTTTGTGTGTGTGTTGGTAAAGCAATTAGCCCGCTGTGTGAGTTATGAGCCTGCGAGTTTATGCTGATTTTTGAGCAAACTCCAACAGCTGTGCGTCTCATATTGGCAACAAGCTATCTTGTCTAGTTATTGTCTTGTTAGGATACCACTCCACTTATGTACATATGTAGGTATGTATGCGTGTGTGTGAGTGTATGTGTGGCTCACATTAAAAACAAAACTTTTTCAAAGTATCTTTTTGCCACTTCCGCTTTGATGAGCTGCAGCTAACTGTATCTAAGCTCATATACGTGCATATATTCAAGTGTACATTTGTGCGTGTGTCTGTATTTACAGTTATGCGTATGTGTATGTATTTTTGTATCTATAGCACACTCTCAGGCGCTTATTATCTGGCAAATTAAACATTTTGTTATGGATATTATTGCTGGCAATTTTGAGTAATTCTAGCTTTTGTGTCTACAAACTTTCTGCTGCATAAACATAAATCGTTTAAAATGAGTGGAAGTTGAAATTTTGTTACTCAGTACTTCTAAATTGCAATTATTTTAATGAAGAGCATAATGAATCAAAGAAGTGGAGTAAGTGCAGAACTTTTAGCAAAAGATAACATAGAGCATTTGCAGCTAAGTGCAAATTAAAAAACGATAATTGCAAAAAAATTGAAAAAATAAAATAAAAAATAATAAAAAAAAAGAAATAATAAAAAAATAAAAAAAATAAAAAGTAATAAAAAATAATAATTAAAAAAAATTAAAAAAAAAAATAAAAAAAATAATAAAATTAAAAATAAATAAAATTAAAAAAAAATATATAAAATGACTAAAATTAAAAACAATGAAAAAATAATAAAAATAATAAAAAAAAATTAAAAATAATAAAAAATAATAAAAAAATTAATAATAAAAAAAATTAAAAACAATGAAAAAAATAATAAAAATAATAAAAGAAATTAAAAAATAATAAAAAATAAAAAAATAAACAATAAAAAAATTTAAAAATGACAAAAATAAATAATACATAAGTTCAAAAATAATTAAAAATGTTTTAAATATTTTTTTAATGATATTTTGAAATTTTTTTAAATACATTTTTAGTACTTTTAAAGCTTTAAACTTGCAACTCAGCCCAAATTTAAAAAAAAAAACATATTTTTCAGCTTTAAAATGATTGCGAAAAAAAGGAAATATAATATAAATAATTCACAAAAATTAAAAAAAAAATCGTAATTTTTATTAAAAGTTAAAAAAATGTTCAAAGATTAAAATTAATTTTCATTCAAAAATTTTATTTTTATAAAAAATAAAAAAAAAAATAGAAAAAACATTTAAATTTTAAAAGATAAAAATATGTATATCAAAGTACATATTTTTCTAAAACTAAAATTAATTTTTATTTAAAATTTACTACTTTTAAAGCGCTACAAAAGCTTTAATAAAGAAGTTTTTAAATTTTCCATATCCATCCATACTTTTGTTCTTATTAACCATAAGGCACTTTGATTGCCAACACACTGCATAGTCACAGCGCTAAAAAAATAACAACAAGAACAACAAAAAAATTAAAATAAAATCTGCGCACTTTGAGTGACAGCATTAACAATTCTATCCATCAGCGTGCATATTTCAATGTCAAAGCGAAAAATTGCTTTCATGCAATATATGTATGTAAGTATGTCTGTCTACGTGCGCTGAGCACTTTTGAAAAATCACGCGCTTGTATTCGTAAAAAATTAAAAAAAACTTTCACACACACGAGCATTGCCATTGAGCAGGTCCTTGTGTGTTGAGTCACCAAATGATTGACGCGGCAGTGAAAATTATAGCGTGTTGCATAAAAAATATGAAATAACGGTATATAACATATGTATATACATATTAATTTATAGTTTACTGATTTTTTTTCATAAAAATTTTTAACTGCACTCCAACTTTTGAGTGGTCACCAAAGCGTATTGATTTTATTACGACCATTCTATAAATATGTAAATGGAGCTGAGTCTGATTCAAAAGCGCGCTGAAATATTTAAAATATTTGCCGAAAGAGACTTTTTAAAACTTACTCGTAAATGATTTCGGTTAGTGCGGGAAAATGCAACACTGCGTTGGTTGGCTATCAAAAAAAGCAGCACTGGAGTCGGTGAAATGACTTAGAATTCTTATGTGTATATTTTTCCAGGAAATCGAGTCGAAAATGGGATTTTGAGAAATTGATTGAGATCTCACAAAGTTGAGCTCGTTCCAAAAATGGAAAAAATTAATAAAAATGTTTGAACAAAACAGGAATGCCTTGGAAAACTGTCTTGTAGATTTGTCTTAGATATAGTACGAATCCAAAACCGGGAAAAATTCAGTGGAACGGATTCATTGCATGAATTATATCATCCTTTTCATTTATCAAACTCAGGATCTTTAAGAGCATAAATCAGACTATAGATCATCTCACGAAGAAACACCTGTGTCAAGATCTTAAGTACTACTTTATAAAACTTGAAGATATTGTCAAAACTTTTCTAACATCAAAAGTATTTCTTGTCTCAACAATCGTTTTATGCCATAAAAATGATCTAACGAAGTTTTGTCTCCACAAGCAATTTAAAAAATTCATCAAACTGCTTTATTTAGTTAGCATAAATAACTAAAATAAACGAGCAGAAACGAAACGGCATAAAACTCCACAATAAAGCACATTAAAGCACAAATTTATGCCGCAAAAAATCTATAATGAAAACACTCATCCACGGCACGACTGCCAGGCCGTGAGCCAGGCCATTTGGTGCTACGCCAAGTCGTCATACAGTCTAACCAATTGCTGGCCCACTACATGAAGAGTTAATATAAAGAGTCAACAAAAAATGGTGTCAGTCCATGCCGCCCGCAAGTTGGGTGGGTCAAATAGACGCTTAGGGGCGGTCTGCTCCAATTTGAGCGCCACAAACCAGACAAGCTCTCTACAATTTACGGAATTGTTTCGATTATTTTCATACCAGTAATGGGTTGGATTTTTGTTGTGCTTTCTTGCCAATACAAAATAGCGGTGAATGTGTGCTAAGCGTTTTTCTCCACACATTCAATGTCAAAGTTTCATTTGATGGATTGCTTTGGTCTGCTTTATTTATTAAAGTGATTTTTTCGCCACGCGTTACTTCAATTTCTTCATAGCACTGCGCCCAAGGATGCCTTTGCCTTTTTCGTCTTTTTGTTTGGCGTTTGTTTGCATTCGGGTATCATTTAACAAATTGTTGCCTGATTGCTCTCGATATAGCTTTGTTCGCAATATTATTTTTACTTTATTTACTATTGTTTCATTCTGTTTACACTTTGCCTTTGCATTTTTATTGATACACAAAAATCCTTTTGATGGCAACAAAAGCATACTTGCTTTTTGGTGAGGATACGCAAAAGCATTGCTGGGCAAAAATGTGAGGAAGTTGTGCTTTATCAGCTTCGATGCTCTAAAGGGTTCCTTTTTGAAATTAATATATAAAGTGTTGACTTGAGTGGTTTTTATGCGGGATTTTTTCTATAATTTCTGTTTAAGATTGGTTTTTAACCTTGAAGTCAACAATCTCTACAAATTAGATGGTCATGTGAAAGTAAACATTTCCGAATGGTAAAACTTTAAAACATAGCATTTAAATACATTTCCATAAAAAATATCTCACATTAAGCAATATTACCCTTAACATTTACTCCAACCACTCACGTTTCGATAATTACGCTCGCAATTCGATATTTTATTTGCCAACCTTTCCGGTTCTGTTCTTGTCAGCTTTCAAAAATATATATTTATACACCCCATTCCTTACCTTAACGCCTTGTGCATTCAATAATCAGCTCGTCTGCAGAAAAGTGAAAAATATAAAATTATAAAGGCGTTCGAGTGCCAAAAAGCGGCCGAGCAGCAATGCTTAAAATGCCTGCATGACTGCGAGGGAAGTAGAAAAGGCGCACACACATCAGCGAGCACACACAGTTTGACAGCCGGCAAATGACACTAGCATTTTGGCACTTCGACCATCATTACGGCGCTGCCACTTCATCATAGCCTAATGGTTCCGGCGCTGCCAATGCCGATGCCAGCGAAATAAAATGCCGGTAGCAGACGGTTGTAGCAAATCAGGGCTCCAGTTATCTCACACCTAGTATATAGCGCTACCCACAACACATTTTATATAGTACAGTATTTATTTACATACAACTCATATTCCATTTCACACTTTCTGCATTTCCCTTGCATGGAGCTGCCTTTGGCAACGCCATTTCCTTTGGGTGTCTCTAAGCAACATCAAACAGTTTACACTTTTAACATTGACTCTCACTCCCGGCTGCACGGCGGTGAATGTGAAAAATACGAGACGATAAGAAAAATGACTCCAAATTGTGCCCAAAAGTGTGTTTAAGTGGCACTAGTGGCTGAGCGGGAAACAGCAAGCACCTAAGAGAGTGTGAGAGTGAGAGAGTGGGGTGTTGTGCGAGAAAATCATTGCAAATTATTTGTATTATTTACTTTGCAAATTTTTCTAGTCGCCATTTTTTTGCGATTTTCAAGGCATTTCCGTTTTCCTAAATGCTCGCTGCAGGCGTCGCTTTTTGCCACGAATTCATTTTATGCTACAGTTTCGCCTTTGCTGCAGTGCACGGGCATGTCTCAAAGGACGAATTTCATGAAATTTCGGTAATTATACGAAAATGTTTCAGTTGCATTTCTTGGCAGTAAAAAGTTACGATTGCAGTCGGGCATAATTAAAAGTAATGATGCATTTGTTGGCTGCTGGAGGTCAAATTTGCCAGAGCACAGAGCATTTTTGTGTGTGTGGATTTGCGCAGGATTAGAAAGAAGGGCTTACACAAACATAGCTCGCAAGAATGTGGAGGCAAGTAAGGTGGCTACTAGTGTGTATAATATAGTACTGGCTTAAGATAGATTTCCGCATAAAGAGATGAATGATAAAGCTTTTAAAACATAAATATTATTAAACTAAAATATGGTGAGAATTACAATCATGTAATTGGCGCGAATGAAATATTGCAAATACCGTCGTGATTTGTATTGATATGGCAATACCTAATATTTTATCTGCATATTTGAAATCTGATTTTGCATACTTTCCAAACGTTCATGTTAAAAAATATGAGAAGTCTTTGTGTTGAACTGAGAACCAGCAGCGTAGCAAGGCATTGTCGAAAAACCGTTCAACTTCCTTCAAAACTTACCAGCAACATGCTAGAAACCGAATAAATAAACCAAAGGTCTCCGCCACGGAGTGCAGGAGCCCGTGGAGTACGCTCAAACCTGCTAATGGGAACTGGCCTCTCGGGGTGTAGCGCGGTGGTTGTCGTTAAAATCCGAATGCGAAAAGAACACTTTGTCAGTTGAATGTAGAGTTGATTGGAACCGGGTGCCAGACCCAAAGTACGGTAGAGATTTTATGTTGTTCGAAGGTATATGCTTGAGAGTCCAGAGGACTGAACTTTGTTCTACTAGATATGAGTCAAAAGTCGGTTTAGGGACCCTCGAGATCACTATGATTTCCATTTCCACGACAGTCGGATCTAAATAACCGAAACGAACGGCGATTTTTATGCCTCCAAGGACTGTCAACTTGCCAGAATGCCTCGAAATTACTTTAGGAATATTTTTTGCAGCAACAACAACAACATATCCACGATTTCAATTGAGTTCGAAAAGCCAACTGCCATAGGAAGATGTCTTCGGTGTAGATAAATTCGGTCAAGAAAGGGACAGCATAGCGCCATAGATGAAGACGAAGCGTGAGGAGGAGAACAATAGAAACTTAATACTAATATCTTCATAGAAACATTTACAAAGATCTCATTTAAAAAGTGTTAAAAACTAAAAAAGAAATAAAAACTTCATAAAAAATAATTAATTCATTAAAAGCAACAATAAAAATAATAACAGAACTCGTGTGTCAAGTTCAAAACACACATTTTATAACGCTTTCAACAATTTGCGGCGCTCACACTTTTCCTAAACACAAACATTTTTACAACAATCCTCCCACTTCCAACCGTAAAACTTCAGAGTGTAAAGAACTAGAAAACCGATACAATGCTGCCCATTGTATACCCCAGTTGCATGCAACATCAACAATATTATGTCTTTGCCCGCCATAAAAATATGTATTTGTTTTTGTTTTTCTTCTCTCTCAACTTCCTTTTGTATGTCTAATTTTGACTTCTTTCGCTCTTGTCGGCAATAAAATTTGTTTGTCGCGTAGTTTTACAAAATTTTATTGTTTGTGTATCAATGTAGTTTATGCATTTTATCGACACAATTTGACATGTGACATGTATTCGTTAACAAATGTATACAAAATCATACTCACAAACATATACATAGAAATGTTATTTTCGGCGCTTAGTGGGCATGTCTGCTTTCTGCGGCGCCTAGGTATGTAAATACATTAAGTTGGCGCTTCAACAATGAGATCCAACTTTAAGTTATTAAAAAAGAGAGACATTTTGAATCTATTTGAAGATGATGAGAGAATACATTTCGACTCAATTAGAAGATACCGAACCCAAGTCAAATAAGGCTTACTGTTTGAATTGCTCTCTGCCGGCGCCCAAATCAATATATTATCTTCAATTCTCACCACTAGTACTAAAAAATGATTAAAATTACAAATCTCTGTTTATTTTCAGCATCTCCTCCGCCTATGCAAGCATTGCACTCAGGATTGAAATCGCAAAATTTCATGGAAAATTTACGTAAGTGGAACATTTTTTAAGACTGTAAATGTAAAAAATATTTAACAAGAATATTTCTGCTAATATGTCCTAACGACCACCCTAATGTACATATTATATTGCCTTTTTAGTAATGTTATGAATAATTTTTAGAGCTATGTTATTTTGTTGCAATTTTAGCACCTTTTTCTCCGTGTTTCGTATGTTTTATAACTGCTCGTAAATTTTGGTGTTGAAAAATTGTCCACCCAATTGGTGTAAAGAAATTTGAACAGACCGTAAAAAGTTTACCACAAAAAGTTTGTTGTGTTACTTCAGAGTATGGCAATAATCTTGAGATGATTTTTACAGTCATTTTTCAGCTGTGATGTTAGAGGCTGTTTCAAGCTAATTTTTGGGAGGGTAACATGCAAAATGATAGTAAAAACTTCCTAATTCATTGATAATTCGACAAGTTGCGGCTCAACAAAATCTTTAGCCTCACCACATGGGTGCCAGTGGAACAGTATCCAGTTAGAACGCCTATTATTGCGGTGACAAGCTTAAGAGTATTATAGCAAGCCATTCTAAGAGCTAGAAGCTCACTGAAGTTTTTTTTTCAAATTTTGTAAAAATTTACTACAAAATTTTTAATTTTTATTTTTCAATTTTTTTTTTTAATATTTTTCAATTTTTTTTTATTTATTTCAAATTTTATAAAAATGTATTTAATTTTTTTTAAGTTTTTCAGATTTATTTCAATTTTTTTTCTATTTTTTTAATTTTTCAAATTTATCTAAATTTATTTATTTTTTTTTTTATATTTTCCAATTTTTTTTCAAATTTCCTTCCAAATGTCCTTTAAAAATTCAAGATCATTAGGTCGTTAAAATCCTACGAAATATATCAAAGTTTAGGCATACTGTTATTCACTCATATTTGGTACAACATTGTTTCTAGTTATTAAAGAAAGCGCAAAGATATACACCAACAACAAAAAGCAAAAAGTTATTAACAAAATGAATTAAAAGTTTCAACAAAAGCGAGCAAGAGACTGCAAGGACTTGATGTAACTTTTTGCATATACAGTTATAATGGACCATATGCATGTACCATAAGCTGTATGAAGTAGTAGATACCAACACACACACAGACAAAGAAGGGTATATGCAAGTATTTTAAGCGAGCGAACACATCAAATAAATTGTATGAAAAATAATTGCCAACTCGTTTGGAAAATTACGCAAAATAACAACATAATGAAGAAAGTAGTAAGTGAGTAACAACAACACCAGCAACAGCACAACAATTCGACTGCACAACAAAGATATCTGGCTGGAGCAACACGAACTACAAAATAGCCAAGTCGAAATGGCACGCCAACAACGCAAATGAAGAACGCAGCAGCCAAGACGAAGGGGAAGTGCGGCAGGGAAGGCGAAAGCGAGCGAGGAAGCGAATTCCTTTAAAGCAAACGCAACGAACGACTGCAATGATACGAGCGCAAAAGCACAAAGACGCTTGGATGGTGGCTTTCGTAGAAAGCAGACTGGTAGCAGCAGCGGCGCGCAGGGAGCGCCGGGTCGTAAGCTATGTAATTGCTGATACTATACAAGCGTCAACAAATAGCCAAGCCAAGTCAACCCGCCAGCCAACTAGCGCCAACGCCGGTGGCTGTGGTGGCACCGGGATACTGCCGCCTCAGAGTAAAGTGGTCAATGGCAGTGGCAAGACAAATATACTACGCTTTAGTTGTTGTACGTTGTTGCGCCAGTGTGGTGGTGGTGGCGCTGTTATCAGTACTCGACTGTTGTAGTCAATTCGTGTTGTTGTTGGCGCTGTTTCTGTGGAATCTTTCGCCATAAACTTCTTCTTTTACAGCCATCGATTTCTTCCAAGAAACTTACTCCTGTTAATTTCAACTTATTAATCAAATTGCCAACGTTACGTGCATTTCGTAGCTAACTGTACATACGAGTGTGTACAAGTTGTATAATATATTTTCTGGAAGCTCACGCTCTACTTCTAGCTTGAGACCGTGACTTTTTTGGGGGAGCGGCGGAAGAGGGATGAGCGTCACTGATTTTGCGTGCGGCAAACATTTAGTGAAAAACAAATAAATTCATTCACTACATCAATTTAAATTTCCGTTACGACCACCATGAAATCCAATTAATTAGTGATGGTGGTCTAATGCTGGGAGTGAGACATCAAACGGTTTTTGTTGTCTCCATGAAAATTGTACTAAAATTATTTTGTATGCGGGGTGCGGGGTGTTTAACAAATCGACGACTGATATACTCGTATTTAATGTCGTTATTGGCAACGCAGCAACAAAAGCAACCACAAATATTGATGGTATGTAATTAAACAAGAATTTTTGAAATATAAGTTTCCACAACATTTATAGAATTATCTACAACTATTACTGAAATTTATTAAAATTACTTTATCGTTTGAATTATGGGCTTCATTACTGCAATTTTGTAGAAATATTCCAATTTTCTAACAGTGTTTCTGAAATGATTTTTAAGTATAAGTCCTTTAAAAAGAAATCCATAAAGAAGGGTTGTAAATGCAGAGCACAGTTAGATTAGGTTAAGAGGTCGATACTAAGAGGAATCTTACTCGGCAGTCGGTTATGTTACCTAAAACTCCTATGTAAGAGATCTTTAGGTTTCCTTCTTCTTGTTTACCGGCATAGACCCCGCTTACGAGGTATTACGAGGCCCAGTCAAAAGGGGGGAGGTCTCTTATTCGAGGCGTTTTTTCTTTTTCATTGGAGGAGTTTTTTACACCCAACCCTGGGAAGGGATGGTTTGCCTTCTCACTTTAGTTCGCCTTCAAACGGTTGTTCTCTAGCTACCCAAAGTATACTTGGTCTAAGACTCGAAGTCGTGAGCTGCTTGAGCCGTATGTAAAAAAAATCGTTTCTGGCCACTCCCTAGTGAATGGTGCTCAGTAAACTTTTCTCATTTGTGTGAACTTTTACACATGAGTCTACTATCCAGATCATAAGACCTCAGAAATCGATAAAGCGCTTTGAGCCTATCACAGATATGTTGAGACGGCTAATGTCACGTATTTCACGACGTATTTCGATCGTTCGACGGAAATCTCTAACGCTTTAGAAATTTAAGTAAACACATGGCATTCATAAGGTTCTACAGAACCTAATTACTGATTTAGTACCATAATTAAAAAGTATATTTAAATACAATTAAATAAAACAAATAATCATTGTCTATGCCAAACTTCATTGCTATAATTTTTGAAATATTCCCGAAGCATACATTTTAAAAGTCTAACAGAGTCTCATGAAATATTCCTTACTCATGCTTCCTGCCTGAACTCACCCTCAAGCATCTAAGCACACACATGCAGTCACTTAGCTATGCCTTCCAGCCTCCGGCGAGCGCAACAAATTTGTAGAAAAATTAAAACTGACATTTGTACAGAATCATTTGTCTATTTTCGATTAAGAAAACAACCAAGTACAAGCAGCCATAATGAATAAAGAACACACACATACAACATACAAACATGCATATGTTCTATATACTATATACTGTAAGTGCTATGTATAGCATGCCGCCTTGTAATAAGTGAGCGAGAGTGTGAAATTTAATTTTGGAATTCGGCGGAATGCAATGCATTGAAAGACCATTTAATTAATCACTTGCGATACCGGTGGGAAAATTTCGACGTTTAAGTGTAAATATAAATAAATAATTAATTTTAGTAGCCGGGAGAATAAGCAATTAAGAATCTAGGAGGAAATTTTAAATAAATGATTTGAAGGAGCTAAGTATGAGAAGAAGTGAAGGGAGTATATTGTCGAATTTAAAGGTCCTACAACTTGAGCCATATTCATTGCTATTCTTTAATGGCCTCAAGCATTTTACGGCGATACATCGTCTTCCTTGCTATTTTTTGTTACAATAAAGTGCATTTAGTAACGGTGTCAACATATCTTGGAAGATGGCTCCATCTTCCTTGTCAATCCGAGGCTTTTTACCGAGGAAGGACTCTTACGCATGCGACCTCTGCTGCTTAATCGTTTTTTGGAACTCACTAAAGTCCATCGATATGCCAACCTCGACGCCGCTAAGCACTCTTACAGTTCCCTCAGGTGTACTGGTCTGCTATTGTTTTTTCTATCATGCGACGATCTGGGTTTAGCGTTCTACCATGACCCTGGCTGAGGTTCTGCTAGGGTTTTAGCATGGCTTGTGGCCCCCGTGCCCACCATGAACCAGAAGTGCTTCGTCTGCTGGTTCGTATACAGCGAACTGACTTTCCATCCCTAATCAGTAGCTGCGCTTTTAAAAGTGAGGTTTTCTCGCTGCCTTACTTGGAAGACCATTCCATCACTCCAGCCTGTCACCCTCCCGGGACTCTGTCCGATTTTAAGGTCGGTTTCGACTTACAGTCACTCACATCCATTCCAGGACTTTTGTTTTCGTTACACATGTCTGTTGAGTCTCCACTCATGTCTAACCCTCTCCGGCCATAACTAGATTTCAACACGAAGATGAGCAGGAGCGACGCTATCGATATAATTTGTCCGGATTCTCACTCCAGGACAGCAGAATCCTAAGCCTTCTACTAAGCCGGATAATTGGAGACTTGTGAGGACATTACAGCAGATATTCTACTAAGGTTCTCTCTTTTATAACATCCTCGTGTGTCCAACTCTAAGGCATAGGTATACCTAAATTCAAACCCTTGGCTGAAGACTGTGCTTTTTGCCCGACGTTCGAATTACCTCTCCTGTGTTGTTTTGCACAGTTTTTCTCAGTTAGTGAGTCTTACATCCTTGGTCCTTCTACAATCTTTTTGTGTAGCTAACTTATTGGTATTGGTTTTGTACTTAACCTCTTTTTTTTATGGCAATCGGCGAGCTCAACAGGCATGGTTGCCTCTAGCGGATCTTTTTACAAATTTAAGTCTAAAGACGTCTCAGAAGTATTTTCATATATGTCAAGCAGTTTTATAACCTTTATGTTGTCTTTTAGCTTATATTAGCTGCTAGTTTATACACAAAGTATATTGCATATTATTGTTCATATTTTTTCAATAAAGTTCTCTACCACAAATTTTCATTAATTTAACCAAAACGCGAACATTTAAGAACTCAATATCAATAGCCACCCTGCCGTTTCGATTAAATTTTCAACCTCTCTGCTCTTCGAACTCAACCCCATCTGTTTCCGCATATATTTCCGACAAGCAAAGAAAGGATTCACCTGCCATCTCCGCACACGTAAGTAGCGTATTATTTCGTAGCTACTTATGTATTCCTTAGTATGCAGCATACTCGTTAATACCCATGGCGACCCGCATATTCTCTACATATTGACCATGTCTGTTCTGTGACGCACATTTCCTGTCAGTCAGCAGTTTTGCGCTTAACATTTCCATAGCAGTTTCTTTAGTTTCTTTTCTTGCCATCCCTTACACCTAGCCGTACACTTGTGTACCAACCTTTCACTTCCGCTCCCCATTAACTTTTCACCCTTTCACCTTTAACCTATTGTTGGCGTTTTAGTACTTGGTGCTTCTTGTTTTATCTCGATATTTACATACTTTCACTTTGTTCTCAATAAAATTTAAATTGAAATTACCTTTCGCCAGCGCTCGTGTTTCCTGTTTGACTTTTCGACTCGCCACCGTCTAACGGTTGATGGTGTACATATGTTTACCGACTTTAGTCGTGCTCATTTCCAATTTTTCCGCAACTGACAGCTTTAATTTAGTGAAAGCGTAGCTTTGTAAGGGTGGAGTTTATAGCTTGATGCTCCTTCCTTCGGACACGTCTCATTGATATGCTTTGAATAGACAAAGAGTGTGGTTTGTTGTTTTGAGCGAATTGAAAAATGTCTGGTGGTACTAATTTAGCCATGGAATATATTTTGGAAATTTTACTTTTCCTTCTTTGCGAACCCGGCGAGAAATTTTATAAAATTGTACATAGGATTTTCTATAAAGTAGGACCAAAAAAGATTTTAAGATAATAGCAGAGATGTTTGGAGAAGCGTGCTGAGGGCAAGTTAAAGCGCAATTTAAAGACAGAACGAAGTTGCGCAAGTGTCACTCTGGTTTTTCGCGCCAACTCGAGCTCTTCATCGCAATGGATGATGTTTTGAATCTAAGTACGTCCGAAGTCTGGTCAGCGTCCGGTTTTGTGTCGCTGATGTAGTTGAGGAAGAACCTCTTAACGCTCCTACAAGGCGGTTCCGCTGTTTGGAGAGGAGTTTATTATGCTCTTTAACTGGGAGCATACGGATCTCACTATGCAGGTGTTCGATGGGAGACATCGTAGCGGTCGTGTGCGGAGTCAAGGAGCAAAAGTCACACCCAAAAACCTTATTTTATTGCCAGTCGGAGTCCAGTCTGATAAAAGTCCACAGCAGCTTCTTCATTGATAACTAGTTACTTGGAAGAGATTTAAAGTGGGTTCAGTATGTTGGTTTCCAGAAGCTTTTGTAGACATTTCTCCAGCACTATCAAATATCAAGACCGTTATTGCTCTCAGCAACAGTTTTGAACCAACAGCTAAGCTTCTACGCTTGATTTTCATAATTAGTAAAAATTTCCTACAGGGTCTACCACTTTCACTTACTCATACTAAATTCATACATCATACATATATTAACTGCGGCTTTGTGCGCTTACTTTCAATTTCAAAATGTTCTTTACAAATGCATACACTTTACTCCTTGCCTGCTTACACCACTTTATCTTTGCCTTGAACATTTCTATACACACTTTTCTTTTTGGATACCTATGTAGGTATGTATGTATATAAGTTGTGTGCGAGGCCATGAAAATGCCCCATGGGGTCAATAATTTTCACTTGCCACTCAATTTTATTTTATTTTTGTAAGTCGCTTCAGCACTGCAGCACTTCAGCAATCCCTAAACCCTTATATTAGCTAAAGAATTCGGCGCCGTGCCACCAAATTCCCTACCAAGCACCCTAGTCTCTGTTCTCAGTCGCCCCTCCCACCTTGGTGTAAGCATTTCTAATTAAGTTAAAATACTTTTGCTACTATTTTTGTAATCTTGAAAATTTTCACACACACACACAGTCAGACCGACAGCGTTTTACCCTTTAGCATTTCGTTGCGCTTTCATATTGATTTGACTCGACATGCTCTTCAGCTTTTTATTGACATGCTGTGCATTCTAATTATGTTCAAAATTATTTTATTAGCTGTTTTACGTCTCTATACCATATTTTAAATATTTCAATAGCGTTTGCATGCTCCCAAAGGTGCTGCTCCCGCCGCTGCTTGTGCCACACGGTTTGCATGTGGAGCTTCCTGCGGCGTGTGAGACACCGCGTGTGCGTCAACTCACATTTGTTGGGCTCCAAACTCGCTCTCCTCACACTTTGATTGATTCATTCCAACTGTTGTAAGTTGTTGTAAGTGCTCTTGTTGCTGTTGTTTCTCAGTGCTCGGCTACTAGATTGAGCTGTTCGATGTGCAGGCTTGTGTAATGTCTCATTTGTGTGGTTGTTTTCCCAGTGGGTCTCCCATTATTTCCTATGTTCTACTTCGACTTCTGAATATTTGTTATTTGAGTAAGTTTTTCTGATCTTCTCCAAGTGCACTTCGTCTACGCTGTGACAGCGAAGAAACACTTAATGCTTTAATAGTGATATATGTAATCATGTCAGCGTCGTTTCCTCTTTGAAGAAAACGCTGCCTACTAAAAATAATATTTACCTATTGAACTTGTTTATTTGTTTATTTGAAAGCAGATACTTGGTATGACTTTTATTGGTTGTATTGGAAGCTGTTGTCGGCTGAGTGCATCAATTTGATTTGACAAATGACACCTGCTTGGAGTTTTTTGTGATTCTCAAGGGACTAATAGTTAGTTTTTATGGCATAAAAATGAGGACTAATGAAAGTCTGAGATTTGGTTGTCAATGCTAAAGATTTATAAAGCACTACGAAAACATACGATTTTGTAGAACCCGGCTGACGGAACCGGATCATGGCCAAAAAAGAAGAAAAAGAAGAAGAGGAAGTTTAAGAAGGAGAATAAGGAGAATTTTAGCATTGTAAAACGAGTTCAGTGCCTTCTGAAAGAAGAACATCATACACACCAAAATACTCTACTGCTACTTCTTCAGCCGTTCAACTACTTACTTCTAATAAAAACCCATTATGTCCGCCCCTCCAACTCTTGACAACTGCCATATAGTAACGTAATATCAAATATTTAAATTAAAATCTTGCAGAAACTTTCCAACGACTTTAGCCCCTTGATACACACGGCGACTGCATTGCTGCTAACTGTGCTGGGAGTACAGCGTTGCCACTTTTTCCTCGGAGAAGTCATTAGTAACGATTAGCAAGTTTGTGGCGTGAGCGCATACGCTGACATTGACTTCATTCATTAAACAGCAGCCAGCCAGGCAGCTAGGCAACTGGAGTTGCGACAAAAGCAGCTAAGTAACTAAGCAAGCAGCATAAAACAGACAAACAACGACACAACAACAAAAAAACAGTGACAAGTGAGCGCAGTGCGCAATGGTCGGCTGTCGCCAGCACACACACGCGCCCAACAACCTTTGTTTGTTGTGTGTGTGTATGTTTGTGCAACTGCCAGTTGCCATTTGCAGGGCAAATGTTGCTTAGTCTTTTAGTTAGTTTAGTGCATTGCTGTTTACTTAATAATATTGCATTTAAGACAAGACAAGGCGGCACTTTTTTGTTTACTTTAGCCACTCACGCGCACGCCACGCCATGCGACACATACACACAGGCGCACGCATACTGCCACAACCAAAGAAGCATATTGTCCACACAAACGCCGCGCAGCAACTAAATGTACAAGTGCGCAAAACATAAACAAATGAAAGTGTCCTTTTTGTGTTTTATGCGCAACTGTTTGCTTATTTGTTTGCTCTCTCTACGCTCGTGAGTGTGAGTGTGTCAGTACTCATATAACCAACTCGGCTGCACTTTACATTTGTATTAGTGCCTTGTTTGTGTTAGTGCCGGTCTAAGTAGTGTTTTGTGTTGTTTGTTGCGCCACCGAAGTGCATCCTTTTTCCGGGTGCAATGCACATTTTGCTGCCTTTCATGCCACGCCGCCCGCACCTACACAACTACAGACAGCGCTGCTCGGCCCTTCATTTGTATTGTAGTTTGTTTTGTCACTTTGTCGTTGTTTTTTTGGCTTTGTTTTGCTCGTATTGCATTGTTGATATTTTCTTTCCTCTGCTGCCAGTCACAATATTGCGTAACAAAAACAACAATAGTTAGTCCAATGTTGTCTTTTGCCATTTTAGTCATAAACAAGATAAACAAATTATAGTAACTAGCATTATGAGTGTAATAGATACTCGTATAATACTTTAAGAGTCACAAGAAAGGTTGCAGTAATGCAAAAGTAATTGGAATGGTGGAAAGTCTGAGAAAATATGTTTTGAAGTGGATGGTTAGTTGGTTGAGGTCTATGTTGACAATATTTAGTGATGAAATCTATAAAGTCAAAAGTAAAGTTCAGAAATCAGTACTGTCTATAATATGTTATAACAGATATTAAAAAATTCCTTCCTTTTTGACGGCTAAAGATCTTAAGAAATGTGCATGTTCCTTAAAAATCTGAGACTATATATGTACAAAAAACAAAAAAAAGAGCGCGAGTTGTAAAGGAATCAACTAGATTTTTTCAAAACACATAATGAACCATAGACCACAATTCATCAAAAAATAATCGCCTAGACTATTTATTTCAGACCAAATATCGTAGCTCAGAGATCATAAAGCAAAGATCATACATTCTATAGACTATTGACTGCATCCAGCGTATTCTCCAGACATGGCCTTTTGCCACTATTTCTTGTTCTCAGATTTCAAAGCAATGCTCATTGGGAAGGAGATGATCGCCGATACTGAGGCCTACGACAAATCCTTCTATAAAAATGGTTTCAAAAGGTTGGATATTCTCTATAATCAGCATATCACCCTTGAAAGAAACTATGTTGAATAAAAGCAAACTATTTTTGGCAAAAAAAAATGTTTTTTGCCATGCCGGCGTCTTTCCAATTGACCATTTAATATGATAATTATTATAACCAGGGCAAAATTATTAACTTAAAAGACTTTGAGTTTACTTAACTTGAACCCACATTTTTTGGATATTAAAAAATTTCACAAATCCAACCAATACAATCTGGCTCATCACAGCATTGACTTTAATTTAATTAGAAAATCTTTTATAGCATTAAATAGCCACAAATTATTTTTCAACCTCATAATACCAACGTGAATTAGCGAAATACGTGCTTTGACTTTTTCTTTTAATTAAACTCGTAGAATATCTAAACAAAAACTGATACCAACCTTTTTTTTTGGCTCCACAAAAGAAAGGAAAATCTTCGGTAACAATTTAAGCTAATGAAGGGCGTTTTAGAAATCACTTAACCCGATGCTTTGAGAAAAAAGAAAACACCGAACAAAGCGACGCAAGAAAAGTGAGGTTGAGTAAATAATCTTATATGGCTTATCTATATAAATGCAAAACCGAAAGTGCGAAGAGCGATGAGGGGGCGGGCAACTGAACATTTATTAGGTCAAAGTAAATAATTTTACGGACACCAAACGAAACCGCAAAGACAAGTTGGCGAATAAAAAACACAAGACAAAACCACAGCCAAGTAAACTAAGTTCTACAAAGGACATTAACACACACAGGAACATAACGTTGGCAGTTACAAGGATTAAGGCAACCCTTTGTACAAAGCTTAAAAGGTCCCAGAAAGTTGCCAAAAAAATAAAGCAAAACAAGCGCGAAATTACTTATGGCAATGTAGCAAACCAAAATAGAATGGATAATAGAAGAATAATACAATGAAATGAGCACAGAAAATTGAATACGAAGTTGTTAGCTTTTACGCGCAACAAAGACAAAAGGCGATCAAAGCGAGGTGACACGACCGTTTGGTTGACTTGATATATGCGCGAGTAGCGAGTGAGGGGCACATGAAATTTCGTATAGCAAGTCATAGAAGTTTTCAAAAATGCCAATTTCAAGCCTTCGGCGACGGTTGTTTCGTTTTGTTAACGCTGAAGTGTTCTGAAGATGTTATCTCTTTTGCGGTTTTGTTGCTTCCAATTCAATGGAGTGACATCGCATTAAAAAGTGTTTGAATTGAAAGCAAAGCGCAGCCTAAAGTACTGTTCAAAGTGGTATTTAAAGTAATATTTCATTGAAAGTATGAAGTAATATTTCGGAGAAAGTATTTAATACAATAATAAAGTGTGACTGTGAAGCAGTTTTGGAACAGTGATTATCGAAGACGGTTTCATAATTAAAGTAAAGAGTATTATTTGAAAGAAAATTTTGAAATGAAAACAAATAGAAATTTTTTCCAAACGTTTTGTTCGTTAGAATTTTAATTTTTAATTAATATAATAACCGATATCATAACCGATGCCATACCTGAATCATACCCGAATCATACCCGATTCATACCCAATGTCATACCCGAATCATACCCGATTTTTTATCCGAATCAAAACTTTCAGATACTAAATCATTAACTTAAAAACGATCCGTTCTTAAAATTTTTTTACCATTATCCTAAAATTTACCAATTTATATTTATAATCGTTGATCTGTAATCTTTAGTTTTTTCTGTCATCATCTATGGTCTATGATTCCTGATAGAATTATACTTTTATGATCATTTTTTATGATCAAGCCTCACCGATCTATCATACCTGATCGAATGGGTATTACTTTAGAGTCTGTGATCCCAAGAATCAATCGCCTAACTCAATATTTGCGAAACATTACTCAGGTTCCTTGGCTTAAATATGAATTCAGCATTAATGAATCTCCTATTTAATGATTATTATTCATAAAAATATCTCTATCTCATGACCTTATGTTACATGGTGTTTCCGCTCTTAGATTTAATAGACTTAATACGGGAACTTTGTTTATTAATCTACGATCCTTTGATCTATAGTGAACCATGAACTCCAACAATTCTTCGCAGAATTCAGTTATATCTTCAGTGTCGCTGAAAACCAACACTACAATAAAAAATATAACTTTCCTTCGTTGGACAAACTTTACTTGATGCAACCCACTGTCTGCTCCAGCAACGTCAAACGGAAACACTAAAGGGCGTCGTCTGCTTGTACATCCTTTTTACACCAAATCGGCAAGGACATGCATTAACTGCGAACGTTTGCGCACATAATTAAAAACACTTTGTCGCCAAAAACAACAAAACGCCCAATCATGCACACATTTCGGCCTTTATACTCGCATAATAGCTGAGCTATTAGAGAGAGTTTGCTTTTTTTTACTTTTCTTGTCGTTTTGCGGTTTTGATGATACATGCACGCGCACATAACAGCCGAAAGTGTCCGTCCAAAGGATTCGACGCATAAAGGATGCAGCACTTTTACACACACTTCGTTGCTGTGCCATCTAGCTCATTATCATTTTTGTGGGTTTATTTACTTTAAATTTGCTCAAATAGGGGCAGCCTTTTTGCCACACTTACACACTCACCGTTTTGTAGGCATGTCCTTCAGCGCGCGCTGTTTGCTTTTGGTATGCACTCTAGCTATTTTCACTTTACTTTTTGTTTTCGCACATAGACTCTGTGCTTTACGCTCGCTTTAACCTCATAATCGTCAGTGGGCTCATCGTCGTTTTTATAATTATTCGCAGACATTCTGCGTTTATGCTATACCGTGCTATTACTCATGCTTTGCCTTGTCCGGCGACATTTTATATTTAATTTTGTTGTTTTTTTTCCTTTTTTTTGTGGAATTTCCTCGCTTTGTTGACAATTTTTTCATCTTCCTGCCAATGCTTTTGGCCCACATCCGCTTGTGGCGCTCTCTATTTGTGTGTCTGCCCACAAGGCAAGCAGTGAAAACGTTGTCCTTGTGCGTGGGTATTCCACACAGTTCGACCGTTCAAGGTAAGCAACTTTTTTCCTACGCCACCGGTATATCAACCTTGCGGTTTTTGTGGTGTTTCTTCCACTTACGCTAGACTAAGCTTTCATTTCCGTCTTATCTCTGCGTTGCTTCGTTTTTCAACTCAGTCATTTTGCTTAGTGTTGTTTATGCATTTTTTGCATATTTATTTCCTTACATCCTTCCTTCCTTCTTGGCTGCTTTAACCACTCTCCTCCTTATCTCCTCCTTGTAGCTTACTTATTTGCCTATTTACATGCTTCGCTTACTTTGTTGACCCGAAATTGATTAATGAGTTCCTGTGAACGATTAACCTTTTAACGTACTTTTTTTTGCACCCAGCCGGCCCTCCCATGGCATTGACTACAATGTAGGACGCCATCACCGTAAATCACAAAAGAGTGGTTTGAAAGTGTGTTTTCGACATTTTTATGAGATATTCCATTTTCTGTTTGAGCGGAAATTATGCTTGAAAGATTTTCTATGGAATTTAAAAATTGATTCAATAAGTCCACTTGATTGATATCAGTATCATATAAAGGGTGTTTGAATATTATGCTGGTTATTGAGTTGAAGATATTAGAGTACTTCCCTTCATTTAGAAAGCTATTGAACGGTACAAGTGGTTTGATTAAAATGTGGGGTTAGGCTTGGAATAAATTAAGCTTAAAGCAGCAAAACAACGCAAAACAACTCGTGCCAACAGCTGCCACTTTGCATTGAATAAAAAATTGGAAAGTAAAGTCCTCTCTCGACAAACAAATGCCAAACTCTACAAATTCCTCATCATTCCCGTCCTGCTATATGGAGCGGATTCATCAACAATGACACCATCTGAGTGGGACTTGGGAGTGTTTTATAGAAAGGCGTGTTGGCATCGGCGAGTACTGCAGTCGGTGGAACGATGAGTTGTACGAATATTAATAACAATGCCTCATATAAGATCGAAATTTCAGGCTTTCTTCAATCGTAAGAGCTTTTAGTAGGCCTGCTAAACTGACCATGGAAAAGCAATGTAATTTCAAGTCAATGGGGGATAACTTGTCTCAAAAGGCTGGAATAAGTTCGGCTACAAAATGTTGCAAGCGTTCAATCATTAAATTCTCTATAGAATTTGGATATCTTTATAGTATAGCTATAGTTCTTAGTTATGGAAATTATACTAAAGCCTGAAGAGAGTAGGAATAAAAGCAAATAATATGGTTAAAAGAAACTAGATGACAACTTCGAGGTCGTTATATGTCCAATTTTATATCTTTCACACGGTTTAATGAATTTCGAAATGTGGAAAAAAATCATAGAAATAAGTTTTAATGCTTTATAGCCGGATACGTCTCTTAAACTAAGTTTCAAAATTTTATTTGAAAAAAGGCACATGTGAGATCTATAGCGTACGATTATAAAACTAAGTTTCAAAAATTTATTTGAAAAAAGTGGTAAAATGTTGAGATCTGTACTGAGAAGTGTTCGTTTCTGGAAACCAATGCTTATTGCTAAGGACATACATATATCGCATTATAACTTCGAGAAGACGCACGCAAACAGCAGCGCGCATAGTGGGAACTCATTTAGATCGCTCATAATAAATTCTCTCCAAATTTCATTAAGCTACTAAATCTTATTGAATAGAAATATGTCAACACTATAATTTAAGACGAAATTTTATTATCATCTCATCTCACAAAGCAACAGAATTATGTGCGAATTATAAGAACCTTTGCTTTCTTTCATTTTATCAAATTTTTTAGGGAACCTAAAAAAGGTGTTATTACGCAGAATTCGTAGACGGATTTTAATAGCATTTCGCTTCTTATGTGCGTCTTTATATTCGGCCTGCAATTTGCAATGCTTTGACGTGACATTCAGCACCGCTGCGCAGCACCAGCTGCAATTGAATTAGTAGGCTGATACAATTTAGAATGCTTAAGGATGTGCGACCTTTTTCGTAAAAGCCGATTTTGAGCTGATTTACTTTAGAGTACACAAAAGTAGGATCATAAAAAAGAGGCAAAAGTATGTCTACTGAATTTACTATTTTTTTTCTGTTTTCTTGCTATTTGTGTTTCGAGAGGCACTAAAGAATAATATTTACAAGCAATGCCGACAACAATAATTACGTTGACAGTGAGGAGATTTCTCTTCTCCGCACAATGGACGCATTTTTTCTGGTCCAGGCTTCAGTAACCGACTTCTATGCACTCATGAGCTGCGGCTGTGGCATTCACAAGCACTCAGCATGCAATTAAGGATAACTGTACGTAAGTAGGTAGGGAATAGGTATACATAAGTCAGTGAAAGTGCAGGTAGTACTTGAGGCCAAAGAACATCAAGGGTGCATTGTTTTCCCATGATTGTTGCCGGCACACAATGGCCAAGCTGCGCCGCGTTCGGGCCGAAAAGGTAGGCGCTGCTGCTGTGACAAAATTATTTTTCCATTTTCTTGCGACTTTTCCCTATTCCTTTTTGGCATTCCCTTCCAATAGCAAAATGATTGGAAATGTATAAGGAAGTGAAGTGCAATGCAACGCGACGCAGCGCTGCAGGCGGCAGTGTGGAGGCATTGTAATGAAGTGAGGGCGCAGAAAATATGTCAAGGGACAATTCAAATTCAATTTGCGCTATTATATGGACCATTGTGTGTGAAATATATAACAACAAAACTGCAAATCCAACTATGATAACAACAATCATAGGAAAAGCAGCAACAACAGCAGTTCTATAGCTGCTTGAGTGGATAAAGGGCAAATACAGGACAATAGCTGTGACAATGACACAATAACAAGGACAATCAACGCACAATAACAACAATGACATGACTGCTTAGTTGCTGCTCTGCCCAACCAACATAAATGCAATGCGAAGAAAAATGAAATTAAATGAAGCCAACGACAGCAAGAAAGCAACGGAAATTAAACTACACAGAAATATGTCTTAGAAAATCCTAGCACAACAACAACTGCAAATACAACAAGTTAAAAGACACAAAACGCGGATTAGGCGCTGTAGTCAATAAGCAGTCGCCCGAAAGGGCACCGCCGTCGAATGCGTAGTGTAGACAACAGCAATAGGACTGCAATTTGCTGTAATGAAAACGATAAGTAAATAGTTGTAAACTATGCTTAAGGCTGTAAATGCCATAGGCGTTGCAACAAAAAAACAAAGAGCGAGCGAGCGAAAGTAGCAAGCGGCTCTGTAAGATGCTGTTAAGTCAAGCTGAAGACGCTGCTGCGTAAATTGGCAAGGGTAAGCGGCGTTTGCAAAAAAGGATATGCAACAACAAAGCATACTGCAACAATATGTCACACAGCGGTGGTAGCGGTGGCAACTCAGTCTGCCAAGCGCAGCATGTGTTTGTCGCTGCCACTGCCGCTCCAGGAAGAAAAAAACAAGAAACAGCAGCTCAAGCCACGCAATTGCAGCTGTCAACAATTGCTTATCGCTGTTTTGCAAAATGCCGAGGCACATGTGTAGATATGTAGGCCTGTAGTAGCAACACCGATGCTTATCTGCCGCCTTTAGTGCTCCCGCCGCGCTTTGTTGCATAGAACTGCCGCTACAGTCGCATTTTCCTACAAACGAGCTACTGCTTTTCCTCCTTCTTCTTGATAGTTTACTTGCTGCTGGAGTTTCTATTTACTGGTAGTCTGCCTCGCTTTGGGTGTGGTTGTGTGTCTGTTTATATTGACGCGCCTTGGTTCAAAGTCAGTTAAAGCACCACGCCCAACTAGGATTCGATTCATGTCCTGATCTCATATTACAGTATGTGTTTCTGCAACGATATTGCAAGCTTCTTTTGAGGTCTTCCTGCTGCTGTAGCTGCTGTTGTAGGCTTCACAGTTTACTTAGTGCTAGTTTGTCAATCTATTTTTTTGTTCTTGTTATTCTCTTACCCCATTTTTGCTGCACATTGTTAACATTTCGTCATACTGGCAAACATTGGTATACTATTTGGTACAGAAGCAAGAATCTTCCAATAAGTATGCAGTGCGCGAAGAAGATTTTTGCTCTTAACTTTGCTAATGCTCAGAGGCCTCCTTATAGAATTTCACTTTCCATATATTCGTACATATTCATTACAAAAAATACATACTCTTCTCTCAGCATGCAAATAAGTATGTCTAAATATGTATACACTATTCTCTCCTCCTTTATAAAACAAATTAATTCATTTTCCTTTCATGTAATGATAGTTTACGACAAATAATACTTAAATGATTACAACTCTAATTTCCATTGCTTATGCATACTCCTAACATGCAAATTTGTCACCACACTCTTAGCTTCGCTACAATTTTTAACTCTTAACACTGCTTCTCAAGACGTTAGAATGTGTTCGCTCGCTCAGCAATACTTCCAGCACCCTTGCATTTAAATAAGTTCATTTTCACATTCAAAGCTCTCTTCATCAATTATGCGCTCTTACAACTAACACTGACCATACATTTATTTACACCTGCATACGAATACTGCGCAAAGCGCTCGCACACATCGCATTAAAGCTCTCTTCACCAGCTAAACACTCTTACTTCGAACAATGTGACACCTGCATATCAATGTTGCGCTAAGCGCTCGCATACATACACTTACACATTCCTATATGCGTGACATAAGCTGTGTGCTCAGCAGAGGTATTAGCTGCGTGCTCATCACAGAGAAATGGTAATGAGTGATTATTTGCATTGTTGTTGCAAATTTTTTTGATGTTCGAAGTTGGCCTTTAAAATATTAGGCATATAATAATAGATAATGAAGAGTCCTAGAATCGTGGAATGCGAAATTAAGGGGAAATCAGCTGAATTATTCCAATTGAGAAAAGCATTGTAACAGTAAAAATATTTAGTTACAAGTGGTAATGAAAGTGGACACACGTAAATATTGGCTGATGTTGCGAATATTTGTTAAAATCGCTTAAAAGTATTTATTTAATTGCGTTTTTATTTAGTTTAAAGTTAAAATCGTTACTAAATGCAAAAAATAGTGTCGTGAAAGTCGTGATGCGTTAAATTCATCGAAATTGTGAGTATATGGTGCAAATTCCTTAAGCGCCTGTTCGGGTTTGTTTGTGGGTGTGTATATTAGTGTATGTATGAGTGTAACAAGTGCTATAGTACTTCATGCGGTTCTCGGTTCGCTTACGTCGCGTGTGTCGGGTGTTAAGTGTGATAGTGTTTTTATAAAAAAAAATAGCGCGTCGTGTAATATACATAAGTACTTGTAGCATAGCCAAGACAAGTTTAAAAGGGTGAGTTTATAATAAAATTATTTGAAATTTATATATAAATTGTACTTTTGTTTATATTATATGTACTTACATTAGAGGGGGTCGATTATTTTTTTTTACTAAAAAATCACGTATGCAGAAAATTATGAATTTACGTTAGAGCGGGTTGATTTATTTTACTAAAAAATCGGGTATGGAGGAAATTTTCTTCGGGTTATTCTGAACAACTTTGCCTTGGTGACTATGGGTCTAAAACCGGATTCGAACCACCGCTTTTTAGGAGGAATTTTTGTAGGGATTATAATAATTTGCTCGCCGGTTTTTGAGATATCTGATTCTTGGGTGCTTTTTATACTCTTGCGACATGTTACTACAGAGTATAGTTATTAAATATTAATGACTTATGTCAGTTCCCACATAATTGTAGCCTTAATATCGCGATAAGAATATTTAACTTTATCTTTTAAAGCCGTTTTCTAAATTTCTGGTTAGCAGACATCTGCGCATTAAGTTCTGATTATAAAAAATAGTTCTTTACTGAAAGAAAGAGCCTTAGTTAAGTTAACCAAAACTCTCACATATGACTGCTAATCAGGCATTGAAAAAACGGCCCTTAGTCTGGTTATATCTTGTATGAAGATGACCCACACTGGCTTAAGTGTGGAAGTAGATTACTCATGAAGCTCACAAATATTAAACAAAATTCAACGAAATTTAAATTGATAATTTAATAAAATTTATTATTTTTTAATAAAATTATTTAAATAAATATCAAGTCGAATAAATATATACCTGCCACAAGCTGTTTTCCGTGCACATTAGCAGATTAAATTGTGCAACACATTAATACACATGACCTTAATTCGCAAACATATAAATATTTGCCAAGAATTGTGGAAAAATATACAGTGAATAAATAAATGTGGTGTCAGCCAGTATGATTTTGCACAAACGCACACGTTGCCAAGCGCTGATACACACACTATTAGGTAAATATATAAATGTAAATAGGTATAAACATATATTTATACATTATATGTGCATATGTAAATAAGTTAGTCTAAACATAACGCAGGTGTCACGTGCCTGCAGGCATGCGACTTGGCAAGCACAACGCGCACAATAGTTCGTACAAACATACAAGCAACGACCTGCTTACGCTTCAAATTCAATTTACATAAATATTTTTTCAACATCTTTGCACTAACGTTTGGCTTAAGGTTTATATAAATACAAATAATAATCATTTGGTTATGCGAAAACATGTGTTTTCTAAAATCGTAGCATACCTCAAGGCGCTCAGCGCTGTTTACTCACCTACCAACTGCTATGATTTGCTGACAAGTTCAAAAATATTACGCATTAAGTATTATTATTATTTAAATAATATACAACAACTAAACTGCGTCATTTATAGTTGTTGTTGCGATTAAAATTACGCGCTGCTAAGCTGCAAGGCAAATTCATAGCATATGTTGTAGTTATTTGGCGCGGCTTTAACGGTAAGGTACGAATTGGGCTTCGTTAAGTCGCTGTGTTTTAGTAATTACAAAAAAAATATATGTGTGTTGACTACATTTTTGGCTCAGCCGTCTTTTCGAATGCACACTCAGCCGCGGTAACGCCAGCAACGCGGCAAAGCTCGTTCTACGCCACACGTCTGCTCGCAGCCAATTATTTTTTTCAATTTACGTTTCCATTTTCCATCAGCGAACTTATTCGCTACTTTGCATGGCGCACAGGCACACACACACAAGTATACACCGCGCCACACTCTTTCCATTTCAATCCACGCCCGCGCATTTTCAGCGCATTTTAATCACTTTTGTTTCACGCTTTACTTTGCTTTTGCATTCATACATACGCGAAATTATTTTTCATGGATTTTAATTAAATTTTCTAATTTAGCACGCGAACTTTGCCGATTCCTTTCCATTGTTCGCATGCATGAGCTTTTGTTACTGTATATTCATGCTTTGTTTGTATTGGTATGACGCTTTATTTACATGTATGTGTATGTAAGTCTCTTATCGTATGTGTGTGTGTATTTTTTGCCTGCTGTATGGCTCTAACCGGTTCTGTTGTTTAGCAACCTGCTGTTGCTGCGCGCTGTTCGCTGCCACAGTAGCACTTCCATATTGTGTCAATATCCTAAGGCTATTGACTTTTGCTTTGCCTTGCTACAAAAGTTGGCAGCGTAAAATAATCATAAATATTTTTTATGGATCGTAAAAAGATTCGTTTTTTTTTTGCGACTCATAAAAGGGCTGCCTTATTTGCGGTGCTAATGGTAGTGGTATAAAGGATTGGATTTTAAAGTAATAACTTGTCTCATTTTATGCGCTTTTATATGCGCAACATATGGTTTGGGTGTACCGTTATTAATAAGGGAAAGCTTATTACACTTTCCATTAAAATATTCTAACGTGTCGTAATCGGAAAAATTAAGCAGCTTAGAGTCAGCTTCAAATAAATAAAATAAAACGCAGAATTTCGCCGCAAGAATTTTTCAAGCTGTTCCTTCCATGTGCCGAAAGCCTGAAGACTGGTTAAGGTTACGTTTGTACGGAAGTTGAAAAGAGCTCTCAGTTCGATGTAAAGGATTTCGGGTACATAGACCTGTCGTTCTTCTTGTTGAAAACGCTGGAGAAACTCATAGCTCTTTGCATTAGGTCCTATCGGCTTTGCATGATGTAGTGTCATTGCTGCAGTGATCCTTTATACACGTGGAATTGGCTGTAGGAACCTTTCTCTACTTCACAGGTTTGGATCTTGGTAGTTAACGATTTACTTAAATAATTCGAGGAACGTGACTGTCGGCCTACACTGACGAAGTCGTCCTTATGGTTTAAAGGAAAAATTTAAAAACCGTCTACCAGGTAACCAAAGTCTAACTCAGCGTGGTATACAACTAGCCGCGTAGAAGCGGCTTATAAGATCCAAACGCGTATTCAACCCTTTGATAAGTTGAAATATCTAGCGCTTATAATTGGCAGTAAGCTATGGAGGCCAAATATTGAGGAACGAGTAGGTAAGGCATTGGTTGTCTTATATTTTTGGGACTCTCAGCAAAGGCATAGTTGGACGGTCTGCAGGGTGCAACCGATTAGAAGTAGTCAGCTATGGTCAATTGAAGGGGTATTTAAGTCCATCATCCATCTACTCCATAGTTGGGAGCTGTCACCAAGTTCTACATGAGTAGTCAGAGGCTCCGAGTGCTTGAATTGCAGTCTTTTATGCATCCAAGTCATAGTCTGGATATGCTTCCAAGTTATTCATGACTTGTCAGAAACTCTAGAAGTTTGGTTGGAAGGTTCTTATGCATCCATCTCATAGCCTGGACCTGCCGCCAGTGATTATTACCCTTTCACGTCTATGGCGAATGATTTTACTGCTGGAAAAATATTTTAATATATTAAAAAATGTATATCAAGCGATAAATTTCGGAAATTGTGTCACAGTACAGACAAATATATTTACGCATTTAAATATATTCTTGGATGAAGTACAAATATTTTTATGCAACGCGCTGCATAAACACATAGTTAACACATAAAAGCCGGTGTTTGCCGGCGCATGTAAATTTGGAGTGAAAATGCCAGCGCACACACCAACACATTAACACACACACATGCACATGCATGCAACTATAAAACGTGCAGTAAATGCGTAACTGAGTGGCAACAAAATGATAATGCATGACACAAATGACAACATAATGTTGCAGAGTGCGACACTATTTGGGAATAAAATCACGAAGCATGTGGCACGCGAATGATATGTAGCAATGTTGGCGGCGTTGATGGCGGTGATAACGATGATTACAATCATGCAGCTGCAGCTGCAACTCGCAGAGGATGCGAGCACAACCGCGGGGAGTACACAACGCATGCCAATAGAAGCGAAAAACGGGGGTGGCGCCACAAGGGAGCGTGTGGAGTGGAGTGCTCTGGGGGCGGCAACAGCGCTTTGCACTCAATTATGCCACACGTCAATGCAGCGGCGGCATATGGTGTATGCAACATGCATATACGTAGGTGCAAGAGTGTTGGTTATGTTTGTGTGGGTGTTGCACTGTTAGTGTTTGTGTGGCAGGCAGCAGTTGCAATCGAAATTCTCATTAACACAAAATTTTCGAGCATTCGAGCTGCCTGACTGATGACTGCTGCCGTGACAAACAAAGAGTCGGTCCGACTGTCAGTTTGGCACATCACGTGCCTCAAATTCACAGTTAATATGTGTAAATGTGTGCGCAAGTGTATGTGTGTGTTTATGGGTTATAGTGCTGTTGTTTTTGCATTAGTTGGAACACACCCGCGAAATGTGCACGGAAACATTGCGAAATTACTGCAATTACAGATGTGAAAATGTGGCAAGCAGACACAGACACACGAAAGTTGACTGACTGACACATACAGCTGGAGATGTGTATGTGTGTCCGTGTCTGCGGCACGCCCATATTAAGGTGTACAACAGCATTTACAAATACAATTACGATTAAATCGTAAATTTCTGCTGACTTCGGCAGTAATGGCAACAATAACAAAAACAATAAGAGAAGTGTCAAACACAACAACAACAACAATAACAGCAGCAAGCTGAGTTACGACTGCCAGACAACAATCAAATAGGTAGTAGGTGGCAACGCGTAAATGTTGCAAGAATCAAGGTGTAACGCTACAACAAGTTGCAAGCAAGCGGCTGTAGCAGTGCGTATGCTGCTGTATGTAGCGCCGAATTTGCCAAATTCAAATTTGAAGTTGATTTTCAACACTTTATGCCATAATAGCAGCCTTAGGAGGCACATGCAACACACACACACACAGCTATATGCATCACTGTTGCCTAATGGTTTGACTGCCAGCAAATAGTCGGAGAAATGCATTTATCTGCAGCGAATTTATGCCCCATGCGGATATGCGGCGGCATTTTCGGAAAACCGCGGAATTAAGCACGCACACACACGTATACATGCACTTGTATATGAATGAAAATGGTTTGAGAAGCTCGTAGATAGCACGCACTGATATACCGCAATTTTGTTGCTTGATTTTGTACTCCATTGGCACTCGTTTACATTTAGCAATGCATGAGATTTCCAGCAAATAAGCGGGAGGAGACACATCAGCGGCTTCCAAATTGGATAAAGCTTCAAGACTGCTGTGCTTGAAATGATTTGGTGTTTACTGTTAGCAGTCAACTAATTTAATATGCAATAGCGAGTGTACTGCTGATAGTACATACTCGTTAACCACTGAAAGACAGTTCGATGGAAGTTCCCTTTGAGATTCAACCACCTAAAATCCTAAAGTTTAGTACTAGTTTTCTCAAGTCGTAACTGTAAGTCAAGCTGAGAGGTCGTAGGATGCTAATAACTTTCAGAAGCTTTGCAAACTGGGTGTACAAATAGCTGGAGAGTAGCCTCTGGACTTCTTCTGTCTTCTGTACATAGTAAGCAGTCACCTATCCGATTTGAACAAATAGGAGTAGTAGATATAACTGCAGATAATCCGACGAATTCTATAAACAAATTAGACAGCAAACAAAAATTCGATGATCTTCTTCTTTTCTCATCCTTCTTTTTTTAGTTTCTCTGAAAAAAACTGCGACAAGCAATTTTCATATGCTTCTATTGAAGCCAACTTTACACCAGTAAGGGACTTCTGCATTGACCGATGCATCAAAACTTCCCAGCCAAGCTCTCCCAATTTCTGCCAAGTCAGCAAAGATGTCCTGATGGAAAACGAAGCCGTTTCTGTTGATCAGTTCTGGCCGTTTTTTTCGATTGCTTGCTTCAATCTCATGAGTTGTTGATAGTAAAATGTAGAATCAATCCTTTTATCAGACTGGACCAGCTCATAGTGAATGATTCCTTTCCAATCTTACCAAACACTCAGCTTAATCCTTCGAGTCATCGATCCTGGCTTTGTGGCCATTTGTTGAGCTTCAGCACGCTTGGACTATGATCTTTTTCGCAAATTATTGTCGTATTTGATCCACTTTTCATCTCCTGTTACCATTCGCTTCATGAATGGTTTGATTTCATTTCGTTTCAGCCAAGAATCACTGTTGTTACATCGGTCCATTGAACTTTTCACAGACAATTCGAGCTCCTTTTTTTAGCCAGCCTTTTTAAAATCGTTCGAAACCGTTTAATGATGAAAGTTAAGTTTCTTAGCGATGTCATGGCTAGTTATATGACGGTTCTGGTCAATTTTTTTCATAATTTCATCAACATTTTCAACGATAGGTCGACCAGAGCGAGATTCACTAGCCTTTTCTATTTATTATTAAAGTTTCTCTTGCGTTACATTGAAAAATCAGTGCCTTAAGAAATTTGTTTGTTCTTATAAAGTTTATGGTATTGAGACAATAAAGGTGGAACCAAAATTTCCACGCCTTATAGCATAAATAATCCTAACTGACTTTCAAACCGGATTTATCGACGGAATATGCACCAGGAATGCCATTTCTGCGCTCTAATCCCAATTTTTCTCATTTCCATACACTTAACCGCTCACATGTATAAAAGCAGCCACACATGCAAGTGAGTTGGTGATTGTGATTTCCATTCTGTGCCACAAAAATCACACACTTCCAATGCGCGAGATTGAAATTTGCGCCAAACGTGTAATAACGCCAGCGCCAGCAGCTCCACCACCGTCAGCGTCACCGCATTGCGAATCATTTACCAAGGAACATGGCATACTACGCAGAGATTTGCTGCTATGCCAGTTATTGTATGTATGCATATACGTATGTGTGTGGGGGTGTGTGGGAGTCTGTCTACCTATGAATTTATATGCCAGTATTGTGCCAATTTGTATAGCTATGCGGCCATACAAATCGGAATGCATACTCATACAATGCGCATTGCCAGCTGAGTATGCATGTCTGTATGTATTATTGTATGTATGTAGGATTGCATGTGTGTAGTCTGTAGCGTTAGCTGCCGCAGAAACTAATCACGCAATCATTTGATTCATTTAAGCCCGCACAAGCCCACTGAACAGATCCTGTTGCCTTGCTACCCTTCATACTCCTCATGCATAGCTTCAATACAGTTGTATTGGTACATATGCGTGTGTGTATGTGTGGGCCTTTTTACTCTCTCTTAGCTGTGTCAGTGCCGCAGAGTGATGAATGAAACCAGCGGGTATAAATCAAGCAGCGGTGACGCATCCTTTTGTAATGAAAGTACATATGCAAGTATGTATGTGTGTTTGTGTAAGAGTGCGCGCTGTCGTGTTTATAGTGGTATGTGTGTGGCTTCTATTTGCCTATCACTTGTACATGCACATTTGCTTGCAACCAGCAATTGCTCTGCATAAATTTATTTGCTCGCGATCTGCATGCCAAGGCTTATGTTGCATGCACCACTCCGTTGCAATCGGTGCTAGATAATTTTCGAGCGTTAATTCGTAGATTTAAATTCAAAGCTTACAAGTATGACACACATTCAGTGAAATAAGTGTGGCACAAGCTACCGTCTCTCTTTTCATTCTTTCTTTGCTCGCATCATGTGGCACGTGAGTATGTCAAGTGGCATGTGCAAGTTGGCACCCAATCAGTCAAGACGCTTGCCGGCTTGCGTAATGGAAAAGTGATTTTTTCGTCATTTAAACATGCGCCGCTCGGCAGCTTCCAATCAAATGCTCGCCAAACCGCAATCACGGCGCTGACATAACGGTAGCAGCGCGCAGCAGCTGCATTCTGTACTCCATCACGCGCCATGTCAGGCAGTCAGTCAATCCGTTAGCCGCGCTACTCGGCATAATATTTTCGATTTTTCTGCTATGAACGTGCGTGCCACAGACACCCACACGCCTGTGTGTACGTGCAACATTCACTTGCCACTTGCCACTAGCTACTAGCCTTGATGATTTGCATCTGTTGTGTTGCGCGTCTGTTTATTTGCTGTTTACCACTTTTATTTGTCAAGCATTGCATGCGTCAGTCATTTCTTCTTCTTCTTTCATGCCACTTCTACCACCGTCTCCAATTAACTTGGCACCAACGCGGTATTTGAAATTAACTTGCTGTTGGAAATTGTCATTCACTCAGGCGGTTGGCATGCTATAGCAATTATATGTAGTGCAATTGCAATAACAACAAACAGCTGTGATCATGCCACAAGAATTTCAGCAAAAAAGCGCTTCGATTTTATGCTGCTCGGCCACTGTTGGTGTTGCCATAATTGTAGTTGTTTTTGTTGTTGTTTCTTAATCATATATGTTGCCATGGTAGGCGGAATTCAATGCTGTGGAAGTGTGTCAGTAGTGTAACATGTTGCAAGACGCATTTCTGACTTATAGACATAGTAGTATGTGATATGTAATGTAAAGGAAAATTGTATAAATGATTATATGGGTTAGAGTGTCACACTGTTGTTTTAATGTTTATATAAATTCAGCCGTTTTATACTACAATACTTTGTTTCAAACCACTCGGTCCAAGATTGGGAGTAATTAAGCTGTGATTCCCGCTACTGGGGTTCATCCAATAGCAAAACATTCGCTTCTAACATGCAACATCAAGCCACCAACCTAAAAAAGTTTCTGCTCATTGCTTAAAATTAGTTTCACAAAATCTGAAATTTTAAAAATTTAAGCCTAATTTTCAACTAATCTTCGGCTAATACTTACTTGTAAAGTCCAATCGTCTCGACCACAGCGGAATTGCAGGAAACTGCATGACCGATGACACCGATGACTCTAAGTCAAATACTTCAGTCTCACTGCTGAACAAGTGTGGAATTCCGCAAGCTCTGCTATCTTATTACGATTCACTACTTAAGGCTGGCCCTCAAACAAACATGGAAAATGCTGGTCAACTAACAACAACGAAGCAGTCTTAAGGTCTGTCGGGTCCAAGGTAAATCGTAAGAGTTTTAATGAACTTTTCGTCCTCAGCCAAGATGACCTTTCAAAATGTCTGCACTTAACGCAAATTTTAACATAATATCGTTACCACCGATAACTCCTCCAACGTATTGTACCATGGGACCTAAATGTTTATAGCGTAGCCTTGTCTATATGGGAGAAGTATACAAGAGATGGTCCATTGTTTCCATGGTTCCTTGCTTTAGACATTTTCTGCAGTCTTTTCGATCTGTCAGCCATCGTGCATGTTTCGCCAACAGAGAGTGACCAGTTAGTATTCTCATCATGTTCCTACAGTTTCTTCTGTCGAGTGCCAATAGATAATTTGTATACTTCCGATCAGCGTTTTGTATATAGTAGAATTAGAAGTGAAGTTGCTTGCTTCTGGAATTATGGGAAAATTTTTTCTAGGCTACTAGGACAATTTATTTCCAAATTCCAGCTCTAAGGACGAGAAAATGTCGGTGATCTTAGCAAATACATAACTAAAGATCAGCATAATGAGCTGAGTCGATTTAGCTATGCCGTCTATCTGTGTATAAGCGAACTAGACACTGAGTTTTCAAGGTGTCAATCTCAAATTTTGCATCCATGCTTTCCTCACCAAGAAGCTCCTCATTTGTCGGAACCGCCAAAATCGGACCATTATAGCATATAGCCGCCATACGAACTGAACTATCAGAATCATGCAGCTAACATACAAATTGCACGATTTAAATCAAGAAAAATCTTTTTATACTCCTTTATAATATACAAAATGCACTTGTGCAGGGTATTATAGCCTCGTTTTACACTTTCCTGCCTTCCTGTACAGTTTCAATACAATTTTCTCTAATAATGCACTTAGTAACAAGCAGGATATGCCACAGCATTTAAATTGCTAGCAAGCGATCCTTTTTCCCAAGCGCTACACGGCGGCACATGACATGGCAACAATTAGTTATGAAATACCAATTTTTTATGAAAACCTTTGTAGGCGCTCAGTTGCCGACACATTGAAATAATTTGGTTATTTTTCAAAACAAGCGCCGCTAACGCCCTTCGCAGCCGCGCACCGCTCAACGCATATGCCTGCCGACTCACTTGCAGTTGTAGAAAGATTTTTATCGCTTTTTGGACACCGCTAGAAAAGAACAAGGAATGTAAAGGAGGAAATGTACTAAAAAATAACAAGATAATAAATGGGAAATTATGAAAACATAGTACAATTATAATTAGAAAATTTTTGAGTTGCAACACCCACTAAAAAATGGAAATTGAGGAAAGAATAGAGAGAAAAGTAAGGAATGTTAGGCAGTTTCCTTACCGCTCGCCTTGCATACGTTATGTGGGAAGTGCCGGTGTGCTTGTGTTGAAAGGAAGCCAGTCGGCACGTTTACTAAGCCTGTTGGCTGGCAATGCTCTAGCGGCCGCACAGGATAAATATAATTGACGTTAGACTAATTTTAATGAATACATTGAAAACAGATAAATAAGAAATATGGAAATTTGAAAAACGTTCGTATATGTTCGGAATGTTGTCGAAATAATTGCCACTTGTCTGTTTTCATTATTCTTTAATTGTAAAAAAGATGGACAAAGCAATGGTGCACCATCTAATAATAGAGCGTAAATTTTATTATTGCGCTGTGTAGTTGAGAAATCGCATAAATTAAATGGAAATTTAGACGAAGACGGCAAAAATGAATGATAATAAGATACGTACTTGACGACAGCACAAAAGCTTTTCACAGTGATTGCCTTTCAGCGGCGTTGCCGAGTGTTTGTTTAACCCTTAGTAATTTTTGTGTGATCTCAGCTGCCACAAGAGTTTTGCAGCTGTAAAATTAAAGGTTTATATGCTTTTCATTTTTAACTTTGAAAAAAAAATACTAGGTGGGACTCTTGAAAGCACAGGCTATACTACAGCCTTCTTAGTTTAATTTTTAATTGTTTTAGAAGTCTGAATGAAGTGCGTGTATGAAAAACTCCTTCGTTTGACAAGATATCTCAAGAAATTTTGCACATAGTATTATCTCGGGCAGTAACTTAATCTCCAAAGAAATCATTCAAATCGGATCACCTTAGCGTATAGTTGCCATACAAACTGACTGATCGGAATAAAGTGATTGTATGGAAATCTCATTCATTTGGCGAGATATCTTCAAAAGCTACAATACAAACTGGCTGATACAAATCAAGTCCTTTTATGGAAAATTTTGTCATTTAACGAGATATTTTGACGAAATTTGGCATAGGTTATAATCTGAAGCATCAATACAATTCCTGAAGGAATCATTCAAATCGGATCACCTTAGCGTATAGTTGCCATACAAACTGACTGATACAAATCAAGTCCTAGTATGGAAAACTTATTTATTTGGAGAGATATCTTCACGAAACTTTGCATAGCTTATTATCCCAGGCAATAGTACATTTTCCGAACAAATTATTCGGATCGGATCGCTGTAGCATATAGCTGTCATACAAACTGACTGATCAAACTCAAGTTCTTTATGCGGAACTGCTTTATTAGGCAAGATATTTTCAAGAAATATAGAATAGAATACTGCAATATCTGCAAATATTGTCCAGACTCTTGGTTATTTAGACTCGACTGTCTTGGAAATGATCTACTTTTATATCGAATCTATGCTAGCGCACTCCAGCCGACCACATAAAGATTAATCATTTGAATATAAGCACGAGCATGAGTGCCAACTACGTTTACGCATTTCCTTCAACTTGTCCGTTAACACTCAAGCGCAGTGCTCTTTCGCATAAGACAACCGCAACGCGTGACAGTTGTGGCATTGTCTTTTGCAATTCGCGTTGCTTGCGTTGCAGCGCGTTACGCAGTTGGTACCCAACATCAACACACATTTTATTATTATTTGTTGTTGCGTATTTTTTCCGCTTAGACATTGTATTTAATTGTAAATAGCAATGACAGCGCAAAAATGGCTTTGTACGCCAACAGCTCTTCAGCGCTGTCTTTTTCCGTCACTGGCTGCAGCAGCGCTGAGTATCTAACCAGCATGTGCGGCTGTGTGCCGCTAACGGTACTTGCACTATACGCGGCGAAATTGCACATCATCAACACGCTTCTTCTTCTTTTTTCTTCCTCTTCTTCTTCGTCTGCCTCACTGCCTCTTTTTGAAGCTTGCAACACTCGCGCTACATTTTGCATTCACGACCAGCTGCGGTGGCAGCAGCATCATATCCTCACCACCTTGTAAATCTCTTCCAATCATTGCTGCTGCCCGCTTTTCTGCGCTTGTTTTGCTTGCTCCTGCCACTGTTGACTGTGCTGCGCGCATTTCGTGCAATTTTCTCCATTTAGTTAAACAAAATTAAAACGTGATTTGTTTTCTTGTTACCTCGACATTTCCACTTTACACCCGCCCGGCGCCCATTTTGCTCGATACTCTGTTTCTCTCAAGCTCCCCGCACTTTCCAACGCTCCCACAACTGCGGCGCATGCATTCGTTCGGGCTTCGGTGGCGGCAAATGAGTCAGTCAGCGCGTCACTTATGCATACTCATTCATTCATTCATTCATTTATTCACTCGTTTGTTCGCTTATTTCGTGCCGTCGTTCATTTGCTCATTATGGCTGCTGTTGTTGTTGTTGTTGTACGTGATTTTCGTTTGTTCGTCGTTCATGACTGTTGGCATGTTGTTGCTGTAGCTCCTTGAGCTTGTTGTTTTGCAATTTCCTTGTTTCGCCGTTATTCACTTCCGCCACCTCCTAGGAAAACCGCCTTGTTGTCGCCTTTGACTTTGTTCGTCGCAGTGTTGTTGTTGCTATTAGCACTCGTTGTTATTTGTGTTGGTGCTCTCACTGCTGCCGCGCTTTTCTCATTGTTCATTATTTTCAACACGGAAATTTCAAGTTTCACTAATGAAATTTTCGCATTCTGCACGCGATTTTACTGATTGAAAATTTATAAGGATATTCTTGACGTTGGCGCGTTTATTTTGGCTTTCAACGTGTCACGGCTTTGGTGTTACGTCAACAAAGCGAGAAATTTGTAAATGTCTACTTCTGCATAAATTCGCTATTCTGCTTATGTAATTGTTGTTGCTTTCGATGAGTTCACTTATTCGGGTGAAGCCTCAGCGAAGGGAGCTTTTAAAAGTCCAGTGGTTCAATAATTTTTTGTTCAATGCACACTAGGGTCTATTGGCAAGAGCAAAAGTTTAGAAGTCTTTTAAGAAAACATCAATTACTCCTTGACTGTAGCCCTGCTATAAATATTGTTGCCTCAAAAGCTCGCGTAAGCTTTTTTGTGAGTTAGAATTTTTTACATTATTATAAATTTTATCATAATTAAAGGTCAAAAGCTCTCCATAGCTACGTACTTCAGATACTTTTTAGTGATCTCAAGAACTTAAAAGCTCCAAAAACTTTATTCATATGAAAGTCTAAATTTAATAGTTATCAATATTTTTTGTGATCACCAAGAAGTTGTGGTTAAAAAGTTTTTTGAAAACTTTACAGGATTGGAATTGAAGAGCTCCAGAAAGCTCTGAAAAGCCTTTTTAGTCTAATTTTTATATAAATTATATTTTTTTATTTAATTTAATTTTATTTTTACTTCTTGATGACTGAACATCTATGTTGACACATTCTTCAGAAGCTGCTTGAAAAATCTTAATGTCCAAATTTACCACAATTATTGGAAAATTTTACTTCCTGATAACATTATCAATATGGGTCTTCATCACTTTTCTCCAATTGTTTAAAAAGCTCGTAAAGTCTGTTTTTTTTTTTTAATTTAACCTCCGGATCAATGAAAGTCTAAGTTGGCACATCATTCAAAAGCTCCTACAAAAGCTCCCAAAATCTACTTTTTTCATAATTATTGGAAAATTTTGTTCCCAGCGTCTGCATAACTTTTTATAAAGGTTACAAAGATCTCTTAAAACCTAAGTTTGGAGAGTTTTTCTTTCTAATCACTAGGCAGCTATGACGGTACGTTCTTCAAAAGCTCTTTCAAAAGTTCTTACAAGCTTTTAAATATAATTTTGCGAAAATTTTGCTTCCTAATCATTAGACTTCGATGTTAGCATGTCATTGAATTAATTTTTCTTTAAAAGCTCTAAAAAGCTTTCATAGTCAATGTTTTTTTTGAAATTTAATTTCTTGACTACAGCACATCTTTGTTGGCATATCCTTCAAAAGCTCTTAAAAATTTTCCACAGTTTTCTTCAAAAGCTCTAAAAAGCTTTTTGAGTTAAATTTTTCAAATTCTATTATCTGGTTACTGTAGAGGTATGTATTTTCATAGTTCAAGGAAATTTAATAAATTCCGTATGGTAGAGGAGCAGATTGTACAGCCTTAACTCCCGAATACCTGCCAGCGATTTGTCATTACTAGAAATTGTAATTGACTACAGTGTATGTAGAAATATATCATAAACTTTGCGGATGTCTGAGTCTATGTGTTCGTTACAACTTTTGCGACAGCTGTCAGCATAATCTAGCCAATATATATTTGTACCTATTTACGTAATAACAACAACAGTGAAACTTTCTCTTTCAACATTTTTTTTTTGCCCAGAGCAAATGTGCGGCATCATCGTCGTCTGGTCAAATTAATTTCTGTGTAAATAAATTGCTTTGTAATAATTTATCAGAAAATTAAATAGACAAATAAAGTGGGACCAGCGGCAACCTAACGGCATATCATTGAAATGAAATGCAATGAAAGTGAATATGTGAGAATAAAAAGGTAGATCTGCATACAAGCAGGAAGCACACACTTATAGCCGACAGGAACGGCCCGAAGTGGCGCAGGACAAAGCGAAAAGGTAGCAACGACTGCTGCGCTGGTGAAAAGAGGCGCTGATGACGCAATGAAAGCCTCTAAAAAGGCTTGACAGCTTCCTTTGCATTGCATTTTTCCATTGAAGAGTGGTAAACTACCCAGGAAAACGGTTTGCGGGGCGGGTAGAGGAGATGTAAAAGGTTGAGCTGCACATATAATTGTCACTGACATGGAGACGCAAGCATACAGACAGACAGACACAGCGACAGCACATGTGACATATGCTTGATGGCAAGCACTGCCAAGATAAACACAATTGCATGCCGCTTCATCTATTTTTTCCACACAAAAAGGACCAAAGCAACCCCTTCAGGTACAATTGTTTAGGTCTGGATAAATGTATATCCATATACTTGTCAGTGTGTGTATACTTGCGACCCGTAGCGTATAAATATTTTAAATTAAAACAACATCACAACAATTAAAGCGGCAAAGGGTATGCTTATGTTGCATAATCGAATTGTGAAGGGTTGCACTTTCACTGCTGCCATACATTTTATACACATTTAAATGAGACCAAAATGTGGCGTACCAAAGGCATGAATGAAGCGATTCTCTAACTACTCTACCCAAGCGTTGAAATGAGCCCGCATTTACGCAATAACCAACAAAGAACTTGGAACAATGGCTGCTGTGTGTATTGGCGAGACGCGCTGGCGCATACATTACCGTTACGCATCGTACATTGATTTGTGATTTTATTTGTATATGTGCGTTTGGCATATAAATATATACTTTTGTTAATTACATGGGCTTTTAAGTGTTTGATTTAGCCCAGTCCGCCTCGCTCGCCCTCTCTCGCTCACACACTCGTTGATTTGGTTGACAAGCTTTATTGTTATTGTTGCATACTTGCTGCATTGATTGTCACAATTCGTGGCTGAGAGTATGGTTCTTAACTCCGTACCTATTTTGAATCATTGACTTTCCCATGTCACCAAACGGGTGGTGGCTGGTAGTTTGGTGAACAGATACTGCTATAAGCAGGTAGACGAAATTTACGCACTTCTCGTTGAGCTACTTTCGGTTTCATAAAACGAGAAAAGGTTATGAGTTCAGAAATTTTGAAAAGTTATTCAAAATTAGATATCTTCATAAAGTTTTGCGACTTTAGCGGTTCCACATCTTAGTTTCCTGTAGCTTTTACTTGCAATATGTAGCTGGATCATAAAAAATACTGGGAAATATATCAGAATATGTATTTTTTGATTCCATCAACAAATATTAATAACTCAGTCAACCCTCCGAAGTCCATGTAAGTCATTGCCGAAAAAAAGTCTTGGAATGAGCGAAAAAGCTCTTAGAAGACTGCAAAGATTACACAGAGAAACTTTATATTCAACAGTTCGAATTAATCGCAGAATATCTCATAAGTAATTGTGTAATTTTTCAATGAATCAAATTCCTTGTAATGCAAAAGGTTTAAATATAAATTATCAACGCGTCGATCTATGTAGGTCGAATTAGCCATGTCCGCTCGTCTGTATATATACGAACTAGTCCCACACCTTTGGAGATATCAGCCTGAAATTTTGCGTACGTCGTTTTTTCGTCAAGAAGCAGCTCATTTGTCGGAATCGCCTACATCGGTTCATTATAGCTTATAGCTCTCATACAAACTGAACGATCGGAATCAAGTACTTGTATGAAAAACTTGTATATTTGAAGAGATATCTTCCGGAAATTTGGGAAGAATTATTGTCTAAGCTAATATTGCAATCTGCGAAAAAATTGTTTAGATCGTGTAACTATTTCATAAAGCTGCCCTATAAAGTTAACCATAGGAATCAAGTACTTATATGAAAAACTTTTCTATTTAGTGAGATATGTTCACGAAATTTGGTAGAGATTATTTTCTAAAGCAACATAGCAATCTGCTAAAAAATCATTAAGATCGAATTACTATAGCATATAGCTGCCATACAAACTGACCAATCGCAATCTAGTTTTTGTAAGGAATCTTTTGTTTTTGTGAAAGGTATTATAGCTTTTGTACACTGGGTATTATTTAGCAGTGTATTACTACAAAATTATATGATTTAATGCCGTCAAAAACACCTAGCATAGCAGCTTAGCTACAAAAATGCCTAAAATATACTACAAAATTCAAAAAAGTCCTAACTAAAAAGTATAAAATTATGTTATAACATGCAGACATGCATTTTCTAACGTAATACAGTTAGTTTACTACAAAAATGTCAACAAATAATTTTTCAAAAACTAAATCTCCTTATTTCCACACCACATGCCACGAAAACTGAAATCTGCGCCAGCGTACCGCACTCACGCAGTCAACTTAAGCCAATTAAGTACGTGGAAATGCGCACATACTTCACACAGTGCGCCCCTTCTGCAAAGTATCGCCTTAATTATGCATAAAAGCTGTGCATAATGAATAAGCTGCACAATCACACAGCAACACGCAAACATTAAGCGATATTGATATAACGCATTGCAATGACATGTGTGTGTATGTGTGCTTATAGAAAATCAACTGACATAAATATGCAGGAGAACAACAACAATGGCTTGCCAGCGCCTGGAGGGCTGTGCATTTTTAAAAATTATCGCACACACACACTCAGACAAAACAATTGTCGCCACTGCCACGCCGTGTAAACAGGCGCAACAACCCTGTGCCGCCCCTTTTTGCCATTCTAAGCGTAAACGCTGGTATGCATTCCATATATCTACTTATGTATGTGACAGTGCATCCTTGCTCATTATCACATCCTGCAGTACCACGTGTTATACGTTTAGCATCATCGCAAATGCATGTATGTGTGCGTGTGTCCGTGTATTGTGGCTGTGAGTACCGCAGGCTCTGCCACAGCCGCTTTCAATTTTAATATACTCATTTCTCAACCGGTTCTGCTGTGCGTACTACTTACAGTTGTTGTTGTTGCTGTTGCTGTTGCTTTTTTTCAATTCTCGCATTTTATTGATTAATTTATGCAATTTACTGGTACCTTGCGGCCATACTCGTACCCTGTCCGTCTGCTAAACGACCCAATACCGGTTTGCTGGCATTCCTAATATTTGATTTTCTCATAAATTGTGCGCCGTTTGCTTTGCCAGCGACCTAAGGGCATAAACTTGTGCATAGGCACACACATACATTTACGATCCATACACTCCATATGACTTCATACACTACTAAGCTTCGGTAGGGTTTTCAAATATAGATTTTTCTTGCCTACTTTGCGTATGTATTACCTTTGCCTCTTTTGTCTGTTATCCTTATTATGCAAACGCATACATGCATATATAATTTATAGTCACACACACTCACAATCCAACCTCTAGGAAGGCCCTTACGTCGTTGTTGTGTAGATTATTTTAGGCGATTAACTTCGTATAGGATATAATGTGATAATCTTCGCTGGTTTGGCGGCTTATAAATGTTATCGAATTCATCATCGCCTCGCACAATACCAACAATAACAGAGACAACAAAAAATCAAGCACTAAAAAGTAATGACAAAACAAGGAATCCATTGCGGGTCGCGGGCTTAAAATATGCTTGTATTGAGGCATATTGTGTAAAAAGGGGTTAATTTTTGTTTCATAAGTGGTTTTATGCTTTGCTTTGATCTTCCGTGATTAACTGCCAAGCCATTGTATTGAGTGTTTAACTGAGTTATAGGCATCTGTTGGCAGACAATGTAAGGTTAACTGGTTTGACTGGTTGGTCTGACTATGCTTGACAATTGCGGTATTCTGGCAGGGATTGCAAGGGCATCATACTTATGATAATATTACAAAATATGATACAATAAATTAAGTCATAAATAAAAATAATTGTGGTTGGTGAATTTCAATGTTTCGTAACCAAATTTTTCAAGAACAGATTTGGACTATTATTTAGATTTTAGGGTAACTGTCCGCTTTTGGGGTCAACTAATTGAGTACCAGAATATTCTCTAACGAAGCAACTAAGCAAAGACCTCAAGCAAGATTGCTCAAACTCCTATGGTTATCGAAAAAGTAGTTCCTGGATTTTCTAACCTAACACTGTTGGTTAGGTTAGGTTACACTGGCTGGTTGTCACGCCGACACCCTGTCTATACAGCGATGTGTGCCCTCTGCGGTAGGATCATTCGAAGATCTAGGAATTTTCGTTTTTTTTTTGGTAAAAGTGATGAAGGAAGGTCATCGGTTTATAAACTTCAAACCAACACAATACAGGTTTGGACTTTCGACTCTATGCATCGTAGACTTAAAGTAGGTTCCATTATTTTCTGAAGGTTAAAACAATGATAGTTTTGCATAGAGCTCCTGAAGATGTCAAATAGAAATGAGAAGAAATGACAGTACCAAGGCTTCTAAGTGAATCACAGCACAGAAATCTGCTGTCTGGCTGTCACCTAACAGATTTGGTCCCAAAATTCACTTCGCCAAGTTTGGCATCGAGTTTGGTCTGCTGTTTTTTTTAACTGACTTTAGTATTCTTACGGCATATGATCTAAATCTATGTATAAATCTTAAGAGCTGAACTCAAGCAGTTCTTCTGAAGAAGCCCTCTGATGATACTAAAGTAATCACTTAAATTTCGTTGAAAATTTATTATTTGTTATTCTTTATTTGAACATATCTACTTGCTAACGCATCCGACACATCAAGGTCATGCACTTTCTCAATCACATACACCCCTTTCTTTCACCAGCAAAGCTTATTATTCAACACTCAGACAGTCAAAGTGTTAATTATAGTCATTTATAAGAGACTTAGCGCACAGCACAGCTAATGGAGGAGTTGAGTGTATATGTGTGTTGTTGTTATTATTATTGTTGTTGAGTATATAATATTTGAACTGACGCTTTAAGTAACTTATTTGCACTGCTGCTTGACGAAGACTCATTAAGACGGAGAAGCAACAGACAAACTGACAGATAGACAGACATACAGCTAAGCGGTATGTGAGAGACTGTAGTTGTATATAGACATATGTATTCGTATGTATTTGTCTTTGCGAGGAGTACTTTGTTTTGGAAGTTTTTTCGGTAAGACAATCCACATAATTCACACTTTGTCATTGTCATGACAGGCCATACTTCATGCATTTGTTGCATGCATGTGTCTGTGGGGAGTGGCAACACTCCTCTGTGATTTTATAAATTGCAGCTTGCAGCAATGGCTATGCATCTTGTGTTGCAACAAATCCGTTGCATACGTCACTGCTGATGTTGCAACTATTTCTACGTCTTCCAGCTGTTTTCCCAACTGCAAGCAACTAATTTCAAATTGATACGCATTATTTGCTACAAAGTGTTTGGTGAAAGGGGTTGTGGCATTATGTGGCATGTAACTTATGTTTAACATTTCTTCTATACATGTTTGTATGTAAATACGCTTTAATGCTTTTACAACGATTTTTTCGTGTATAAATCTTTGGCATTACGACGGCGGCGCGTTTGGGGCATAATGTTTCAGAATAATTGATGTGCATTCAATCGCGCTACATACACACACAGTCACATGAATGCAGACTTTTGAAAGCAAGTAATGCTCCAACGACAAGCCGCCACATGGCGTGACGCACAATGTTGCACACGTCTACTTGTGTGCATTTGCAGCGCCGTGAAGATATTCATTTGGCATTCATGCGATTGGCAACTGTAAATAACGCTTCGTATTTCGACGACTCCCCTCAAAATACATACACTCAAAATATTTGCTGTGGTAAGACAATTTTCCATGCGCCGCTCCGCTGTGGTATCAATTTTCATTATGTTAAACAGGCCGCCATCGACTGCTGACTCCTTTTCGTGCCCCAAAAAACGCTGAACCAAAACTGATATATCCACTTCGCTGTGACTCCTGTGACCTCATACGCATATATATGTCTACTGCTTGCCACAATGTGCTCTGCAACGCTGCAGTAACTCAGCGGTAGCTGTGTGGCAATCTGGCGTAGACTAAGTCGATGAATTTCGCTCATAAATGATTCGTGGCCATTGGCGTCTAGCTTGTGGCACAGTGATGTATGCGCTTTATATACATACATATGTATGTGTGCTGTGGTGTATATGCGCCCAGCTCCTTAATATCCTTGCTTTGGCTGTGTTGACTTCGCACATTTTGGCATTGACTTTGAGATTTTCATGTTGCCACAATGATTTTCTTCAGCGAAAAAGTGCAGGAAACAAAGGATTTTCTTAAGGAAGGTACTCGTGCATATTTTTTTTAATATTTGAGTGGCTTTGTATGTGTAACTTATTAAAAAAAAACTAAACTCCTAAGCCGTTTCGAGGTGGGATAACTATTTTTAACATTTTTATTCTTGTACAAGTAGGTCGAGGGAGATCGAGAACGAAATCGGTGAAGGTTTCATACAACAACAAGTAGCGGCAGAAATTCGGATATTTAATCCCTGAAACTCTAGTGAAGATTGACGTTGTTATGAAAAAGCTACACTTATAAAGCTGTAAACCCCTTTCTATAATTCTGGTTGCATAGACAGGATACTATAAAGAATCGAAGACTGTTTGCTGTAACACAGATCACCGCTTCTAAAACAAACAAAACCAGAAGTCATAAAGAATGGTTAGAAGTATATTTCTTTCAAATATCTTAAGAAGGATCTTCTTTATACTACCTGATTTGACTCTTTTTTGAAAGAACATATTCTAAATTTCTAGTTTTGGCAATAAGGATCTACAGATAACTAACTTTATTCCTCATTTGAGTTGTTAGTACTATGTCTTTCGAAGAATCTCCATTTAAAATTACCTTATACATTTTTCTTCTATCATATATAGATAACTTTAGGGGCCGATCTTTACTCTTATTTCTGAAGAATGGATTCGATGTTAGAAAACTGAAAAGTAAGCAGAACAAAAAAAAGTTCTCAAAATAGCTCAAGGAGTATTATATATCTGATGTCTTATACCTTAAACCTATACATATGACCTATAATAGTGAGGATGCTCAAAAAGTTTTCGGAAAATGCTCTACAAGGATGTCAGGTCTTCCAAGGTAGTCGGAGAGCCTTCAGGATGACATGGTTCAGTCTTATATTTAGAAATAAACTGAGGATTCGTAGCGAATGCGGAACAATTTACTTAATAATTTGGTTCACTAGAACACACCACAGAATAAGCATATTAACTGTTTTCAAGGCGGCATGGGTCCTTTAATACTATAACGAGTGGTTCCATTTCAGATGTGAAACAATTTACTCGCAAACTCATGGTTGAATAGAAGATACTTTGGAACAAAACCAAAACTCAGCTTCGTCAAGAAAAATTTTACTTTCCCTAAGAATATTTTTAAAATCTCAAACTTAAAGCACACGCATAGTACTAAGTGCAAACATGCTGTAAACAATTTAAAATATGTATAAGTCAACAACACACGTAGCACTAGACCAGAACAGACCAGACAGCACGTGAATTAACTGCACGCGCTCGCGCATCCCAGCGTATCCTGTCAACGGCCCAACAACACTTGTCTAACCAATACAATTGCATATGTGGCATACATTATATGCAGACACAGCCAGCAACACATACTTATATACTCCCTTCTACTCACATATGTTCGTGTATATGTATGTGCTTGCGCCGCTGCAATATTTATGCTTTCAGCAGCTTTGACTCTTTATTTTCCACCTATTTTATTATATACTGCTTCCATGTTGTTGTTGTGGCTGCTTTTTGTTATTGTTATCTGTCTGGTATGTGGCTTTGTGCATAATTGAGTATGCAATGTTATTATGTTTGGCTGCTTGGCTGCCACACTGCCGGCTTGCCATTGCTCCTTGCAGCTGCCAGCAGAGCAATGAAGATGTGAAGCTTGTACCTTGCGCTCTTCTTCTTATTCTTGCGCTTAATTTTCTCATTTAAGCTTTGCTTTTCTTTACAATGCCTTTTGTTGGTGTTTTTTTGTGTGTTTTCCTCCACATCCTCTATTGATTGCAACATTTAAATGCATTTTCCTCTTTGCCTTCGCCCAGCGGATTAACGCGCCAATTACTTTGCTGATTATCCGGCGTACAAAATTTCCAACAAAGCCATTGCCAGTACAAGAGCCACTACTTGTAGTACGCTTTGTTTGAATTTTGCATTTTCCAGAAAGTAATTTCATATTAAGACGCAAAAGCGCATTTATTCGCCATTTACTTGTGTGCAGAAAATGCGATTTTCTCGGTACTGAAGTATGTAATCAGTGGATAATTATGTATATAAGTAGTTACAAGGATAATTGTTGATCCTTACTCAGGAAGAGGTAGGGTCCTTTCATATATCCTCTCCGACAGAAGCATAAGCTGTGAGCTCGGTTTCCGAAATTAAAATATTAATATTTTATAAATAGAATCGGTCTTAGGATATTCGAAATTTTTCGAAAATAATTTTTGTCGAATTTTTGGCTTTCAAAAGAGACTTAATTTTTTCGAGATATCATATACAAATATTTATAATTTATCATGGGGTAACATTTCTACTTTAAAAATTTGGAAGAAAATTTCAAAATTTTTCGAAAATACTTTTTTATTCGAAATGTCAAATTCTAATATATTACAAATAGATTTCACCAAGGTGTAACAATTTAATTAAAAAAAAATTTAGAAGATTTTCGAAAATAATTTTATTTCGAATTTTAGTTTTTTGAAGAAAAAGCTAAATTTTTTCGAGAGATTAAATTAATATTTTATAATGTTGCAAATAGAACCCACCCAGGATTAACTTTTCATTTTTCTTTTTTTCAAAAATTATTTTAGAAAAATTTCAAATTTTTTTTTCGAAGTTTTGGTTTTCGAAGCAAATGCTCAAATTTTTTGAGACATCAGATTAATATTTTACTATGCTACAAACAGAATTCACCTAGGTCTAACATTACAACTTCGAAAAGTATAAAACTAAATTCGAAAATTTTCTAAAATATTTTTTTTTTCTAATTTTAGTTTTAGAAAAATTTTGGAGTTTTTAAGAAAATTTCGAAATTTTTCGGAAATAATTTTTTTTAACTTTTTGTTTTCGAAAATGTAGAACAACAAAAAGTTGAGTGTGTTTTTTTTTATTTTTTGAAAACTTACATTCTTTATCAATCATGCTATGCTTGTAATGTTTTGGATATCACACAATTTAATTAAATCAATTGCGTGACCGAAACTGCTGACGAAGAATTCTTGAAATTGTACAAAATTGAATTTGTAGTGATCAATTATGGCACTCAATCCAAAAAGAATTAGGTGCAGGCAAATAGACAGGCATAAAAGATGCAACACAAAGCCACGAAAGTCAATAAAAAATAATAAACTCACAGTTGTAATGAAAATAAATCTTAATTTTCTTCGCAGCTCAAATTGAGTAGAAAGGTTTTTCGTGTACTTGCAACCAACGCGCCGGCGCACGGAACCCACACGAAAAGCGGCGCATTTGAGCAAGTAGAAATGCATAATAAGCAAAACCAATTTAGAATAACACAAATTTCGATTTAAGGCAAATGAAAAAAAGGAGAAAAATAAAAAACAATAAAAAAGAGCAACAACACGACAAGTGAACATATGTTTGAGGCGTCGCAATAAAAAGCGCAAGGCTATTAAATTTGTAACACTTATTAGATGAAGTATCTCGTATATCTTGAACGCCTAACGCCATTAGATATCATGAGATAGCAGCTGTGCATTGAGCGGGAGTTTGCTGCGCATGCGTGTGCTTGCGGCAGCCTTGAGGCATTATCGGCTTAAGAACTTGCTGCTATGACACCATACAACAAGCAACGGCATGATAAACGCAATTAACGCCAGCGATATGCAGCGGCCGGGTTGCGCCTGCACACCACACGCAGCCCCAAACATGTGTCCGCAACAACAACAAGACTTGGGAAATTACTTAACCGAAATCACGCGAGTACTCAGCACACTAACGAGCTACACGAAATGATTTCGAAGTGTCAATTTCAATTGCTCAACTGCTTTGTTTTCCACTTAAAAGTGTAGAAATCGAAAAAAAAAACAAAAACAAAAAAATCAAAAATAAAGAAAACACATTTTCTGGACTGAAGACAGTTGTTTGAGTGGTTTAAGTGTTTTGTGAGCCTTACTTGTCATGCAATCAGCGAAATAAGCGAGTGTCCTTTGATGACCCACACTACAACTAAAGACACACACACCAACACACACTCGTACAGTACTCGTATGAAAAGTGCTACTCGCCTGTAGTGCCGCTTAGGCTTCACTAGAGCGCTTCCAAACTCATACACACACACTAACACATATTTTTGTATCCTTATTCTAGGAAACCTATTTTTAATTTCCTGACTGTCTTTTATTGTCTTCGCTCTATTGGAATTTGATAGTTTCGGTTTCATGTGTCAGTTGGCAGCAGGCAGAGCCAGCACACTTGGCAGTTACAAAAACATACTCTACATTGCTGCAGCAAATGCTCTTTGTAAATCTACAAATCCATTGTATTTTGAAATTTGTATTGCTTCTTCGCCTTTTCGGCCGCTCGCTGGCTTCTTCGCTTCCTTTTGTCATGTAATAGACTCGCACTTTACTACAAGTACTGTCCGTTGGCTTCGAAACAATATTTTCTGCCTCCGGCTGTTGTTTTGAGTCTTACAATTGATCGATGATTGGATTTGACAGCTACGTTGAGTATCATATTTACGCATCAGGCATATGTGCGAAAAATCTAATTGCTTGAGGCTTGTACTCGAAAACTGCCGGCGTACAGAGGAGTCCCGTTGTAGGGGTGTAACTTGAGTCAGCATTTTAATTTTGAAAAATGATTTGACTGTTGGAAAATTATTTTAATCAAGCGGCAGCGGTGCATATTGTTGTTTAAGGAAACCTCAGAAGGATATTTGTAGAAAGCATTGCTGCTTTGTTTGGCTGACAGTCTTGGTCTGGGAAGCGTGTGAGAATATTTCTGAAATATGATGGATTGCTAAGCGTTTTGTTTTATTAATTTAAGAATGTATTCAATAAGTTTTTATTTCATTACGAAGACAAAATTATTTGAAAACTCAATAACAAAAAGCGGAATGACGCAAGACTGGTAGAAGGAAACGAATACATTAAATCGAACTCTTTCTATGAAAGGTTAATTGAAAAATCTCCAGCCTACCATAACAAAACGCATTTTGTGACAAAATTATTTTTTTATTCAACCAAGTGGTTCACCGATTATAGCGAAAACTGGAAATATTCACTGGGGGTCATATCTGGAGATTACGGTGGTTGCGGAAGCACTCTGAAGCCCAATTCATAGAGTTCAGCTTTCAAACGGTCCAATAACTCTATGTGATAATCACTAAATGTGATGATCTTTCTTTTTCTTTAAAAAATGTTTTAAGCGCATCCCAACTTACAGAGGCCATAACCTTGCCAGTGAACTTTTGCGTTTTCCACGTTTTAGACCAAACACTGCTTCAGCGTCTAAAAGTATGAGATTCCCTTACGAGTTACCCTGGACCAAAAGTACCTTTCCACTGCACAGCTCCTGCTAGTTGATCGACGCTTACTGATCTGGTTTAGGGCCCTACAATCCCGGAGTGAAACCAAAGAATCCGACGCAGCTCCTACGCGTTTCTATTTCGTAGTTATTGAAACTAGAGTACCTGTCCTAGCAAGCCCCTCAACTTGACAGTTTCTTGCACTAACACTGTGCTCAGGCACCCAAACCAGTCTATTCATAAAATAAATTGATGCCAGAGATAGGAAATCCAGACATACTTTTATTAGTATTGAGCGCATAGTGAGCGAACTCAGTATCGTTGTCAAACAGTGAAAGTGCATAGAAATCGCTCTGAAAAATACTGTTACTATACGTGGAAGAAGCTGCAGTGGTCGGAAACCCTAAAACTGAAGCAGAGAGAGTCTTCTCCCTCAAGTAATCCTTGTATCTTGACTAGGGTATGAGGCACGTCCTCTTTAATTGCCAAATATTATTTCCTTATTTTGTGGACCACTGTAGCGTACTGGCATTCTGAAGAGGTATCAGCTCAGCCTGTCCATACCCGTCGCTTTCAAGAATTGTGGCTGTCAAAGTCAGTCCGACGTCTCCCCAACTTATCCAGATGGCAGAATGTCGCAACCCTCAGCTTAGTATTCAAACCGAAATCCAAAACGTTTATTTCAAATCATTATCCATGTTAAGGTAAAGTTCAGTGCAGGAGTTGGTAAGACCGTGAAGGCCCAGGTCATTTATCGTTATTCATTATGCACCAACTGAGAGGTTGTCTATACAACATTCCGCTTTTCTCCATCAGATGCAGCTTATTTAATAGAACCACTGAGTTTGGACCACCATAGCCTAAAGCTGCCATACAAACTGTTCGCTTGAAATGAAGTTCTTGTAAAATCTGGAAGATATCACCAAATTTGCCACAGATTAATTTCCAAGTTAGCGCAGTCTCTGAAAGATGATTTTTTATGGTATAAAGAGTTTACCTGATGCTCCCTAACAAGATTGAATGAAAAGTATCTAAAAGTTAGTCAGCTGGCTTGCATTAATCCACATTCCTCATTAATTGCCGGATATATATTTAGTTCAGAACCATTCTTTACTAGCAATCATAAACTCTCTTTGTAACGGGTGATTTTTTTGAGGTTAGGATTTTCATGCATTAGTATTTGACAGATCACGTGGGATTTCAGACATGGTGTCAAAGAGAAAGATGCTCAGTATGCTTTGACATTTCATCATGAATAGACTTACTAACGAGCAACGCTTGCAAATCATTGAATTTTATTACCAAAATCAGTGTTCGGTTCGAAATGTGTTTATCGACAAATTTTGTTCAGCGATGAGGCTCATTTCTGGTTGAATGGCTACGTAAATAAGCAAAATTGCCGCATTTGGGGTGAAGAGCAACCAGAAGCCGTTCAAGAACTGCCCATGCATCCCGAAAAATGCACTGTTTGGTGTGGTTTGTACGCTGGTGGAATCATTGGACCGTATTTTTTCAAAGATGCTGTTGGACGCAACGTTACGGTGAATGGCGATCGCTATCGTTCGATGCTAACAAACTTTTTGTTGCCAAAAATGGAAGAACTGAACTTGGTTGACATGTGGTTTCAACAAGATGGCGCTACATGCCACACAGCTCGCGATTCTATGGCCATTTTGAGGGAAAACTTCGGACAACAATTCATCTCAAGAAATGGACCCGTAAGTTGGCCACCAAGATCATGCGATTTAACGCCTTTAGACTATTTTTTGTGGGGCTACGTCAAGTCTAAAGTCTACAGAAATAAGCCAGCAACTATTCCAGCTTTGGAAGACAACATTTCCGAAGAAATTCGGGCTATTCCGGCCGAAATGCTCGAAAAAGTTGCCCAAAATTGGACTTTCCGAATCGACCACCTAAGACGCAGCCGCGGTCTAGATTTTAATGAAATTATCTTCAAAATTTAATTTGCATTAACCACTGTAACGTTTCAAATAAACAACCGATGAGTTTTGGCAAATTTTTATGGTTTTTTTTTTTTTTAAAAAAGTTATCAAGCTCTTAAAAAATCACCCTTTGAAGTTACTAAAGACATCTGCCAGGGTTTTACGACCCATTCTCATACTTAGCATATCCTTTTAACAAAAGATTAGTCATATTTCCAATTAGTTGTGGAACAGGTATTAGAAATAAGTGGTTGTAAGTTTCATATTTGTTAATACATAAATCAGCTGCTATTAAAAGACTTACATAATTCTTATACTAATTTCATAATTTTTTACTCGCGCAATTCGCCACGCCAAATTTTTTCTCAGGCAGACAAATTGTGGCTGCTGAAAACTTTTCACTTCGCCTATACTAAAAAGTGCCTTCCGAACACAAGTGGTTCAAGAAACATGCAGCGGTTGTGTTGGAAAGCCAAAGAAATTCTAACCACATTGGTTATGCTTCCCAAAGCAGGAGCATCAGCTGACAGCCAGCGCTGTAAGACGATGTCAGTTTCTTGCAACCAAATATGCTACGCCTGCCTACCTTTAATTTGAAATTTATTACAACTATCCCTAACACCAATATACACATATGCAATGTATTGTTGTTGTTGTATGTTGTTTTAAAGGTTTTATTTCTATTTTTTTTTAATTTTAATGCCTTATGGGCGCGGTTTTCCTACTTTTTTTGTGCGAGTTTTCCATTCCCGAGTTGCTTGCACACGCACACACACATTCCAAGTGCCGAGGCAGTGAAAATGCAATGAGAAGCAATAAAAAAAGGAAAAACAAGCGCTGTGAATATGGGAATAGGCAAAATTTGAAACTGAAACTAATTTTTAATTCTTCAAAGTCACTGGCGGCAGCGCCGACACCACAACAACTCTTCCACATATGTTCCTTTTGTTTTTGTTTTATTGCTCCGTGCGTGTGTTGTAAGGCGTGTTGCAGTCGGCAGTCATATGCATACATTTGTATATGGGCATGTGTGTGTGAAGGCTCGTAAGCAATTTGAAATTCGTTAGGCCCCGCAACATATGGCGTACACGATTTCGGTTGCTACAATTCGTATCGCTGGCTTGTTTTGTTGTTGCTCTTTGTTTTACCACATTATTTAAAGGCTTATAGGCGCACCATTATAGCAATGTAACCCTGGCTTTGCGCATGTAACCCAAACATTGACTTATGTTGTATGTTGTCTATGGAAGATTTGACTTCTTGTGGCAGGTCGCGCTCATCCCTTTTGGACGGTTTAGAGAGCAGCAGTGTTGCAAGCGGTCTACATTTGTCCCTGTAGGACTGAAATTGGTTGGACTATACACGATAGTAGCGGTGACCATATTCCAGATGCCTGAGTAGTTTTTAGATAAGGTACTAAATCTAGAAGTCAATGTTTGAGATTTGTCTTTAAGTTACTTTTCCTAGAAGAGAGTAGTCAAAACCAATCTCTAGAGTTTGTATGGGATCGATATTATTTCCGCAGACCTAAAGATCTGCAAAAACTTAGAATTTAACTCAATGCTGGAATTAGAAGATACAGATCGTGATATGAAAGTTCGAGTTTTACCTATGGATAGTGATATGTGAGCTCTTCTTAAGGGTGAATATATGGAAAGGCTAAAACGAGATATCAGGTATTCAGCTTTGTATTATATGAAAGCCCTCAATCATTCATAAACCCTGTATAAACCACTGAAAAATTCTTGATCAGTTGTACTTATACATATCATGGACCGAACCGAGCTCATCAGTCCAAATTTTCCTACAAACCTTCTCAGCGTTGTTCGGCTATGTAGTTATATATATACGCTCTTACCACCATTACCTATCTTGCTGTCTGCAGCATCACCTCCATTGACCGGTATACGCGGCCTTACGCCATATGGCTGTCTAGGCAGCCGCCTGTCTGCCATGGTCTGCGGGAAAGCGTTCTAGCAGCCAACGAGCCTTGCGCTATCCACAAACAAAGCATAGCCACCATCACAAGTAGTGCTGCTGACCGGTCAAACAGACGGTACATGCGTCAGACGCACCTAGAAAGCCGAAAGCCGAAAGCCGCTTTTTAGCATATTACTTGGCTTAACAGCATGACGGCTGATTGGATTTGGTTGCTGTTGCGCGGCAGCAGTCCAATGACATCGGTCGCGCTGTAGACTTTGATTTTGTTTTGCTTGCTGTGCGCTGACCTTGTCGCACAAATTTTGATTTTATTTTTATGGAGATTAGTTTTGTTTTCCAATTTTCCAATTCCTTTTTTGACTTTCTGAGTTTCTTTTATTGCCCTACGCTTGGTTTCGTCCACGTTTAATAGCCAATTTTATAGCCGCTATAATTTCTTGTTGATTTAATTTCAACGGTTGTTATTTTTTAATTTTACTGATTACCTTTAGTACACTCCACGGTCGGGGCTGCGGCCTTACCCACGCACTTGCATGCTTGTCTCCTCCTCGCCTTCGCCCGCACACCCGCGCATTTCACCTTTCCAATTGATTGCTCGCCATTGACTTTTGGCCGCATTTAAATTAAACTGAAATTTAAGCCCTTTGAATTTATTTTATTGTTGTTGTAATTGCGTGTGTTGCTGGAAATTGATTTGACTTTCGAATCCGTGTCAGCGGTGAAGTTGGCCCGCGGCTTTGCCTTGGCCGGTGTCAATGAAGGTGTGTGAAGCTGCCTGCTGGCGGGCAGCAAACCCCAGCAAAGGTGTTTGGGGTCAGTGTAAATTTTCGAAAATCAACTCCTTGTCTTGTTGTTGTAGCATTTTGTCTCCTTCTGCTAGTTAGCATATTTAATTATCGAGTTAACAACTTGCTATGGACCCGGTAACACTTTGCTTGGAATTTTTATTTATTTTTATTTTTTGTTTTACATATTTCTTTCAGTTTTCGTACATTTGTTAACACGATTTTATTTACTCTCAGCATTTTGTTTTGCCTCAATGCTTGGCTACTTACACGCTTTCGCTTTGTTTTGGTTAGAAGAATCATTAAAAAATTAAATTTCGAACGACTTTTTTAAGTAAATGAGCCATGAAATAATTAACAGCAGCTTCCAGCGACTTCACAAAAAATTCTCACACTTCTTCTAAGCGTTTTAGATACACATATACTAATATGTACATACAGAGCCACAACTGTAGCTTCTATTGCTTAAAAAAAAATTTCTTCTGTAGGGGCACATTTTGTGCCACACATTGCCACCACAATCAAATTAGTGCACGAAGTTGCTATTGCTGCACATAAAACCACAGAGAAAATATTTAGTATTCTAGTAATATTGAAATTTAAGAAAGTTTGAATATTGCAGTAATTACCGTAAGATTTATAGTCTTTCGCAGGAGATAAATTCCAAAGGGTGAGACGCTGACATATATGTGAAATGTCACATGGAGCACAAATACATGTGTAACTACATATGTACATAGGTACATAGATTTGGCTACATACAGATATATGTACATATATTCGTCTAGATACATATAGACCCTATAGCCCGCTCTCCCATCAACGCTTGTAGCAGGTTTCGATTTCAGACAATGACGATCGTTAACGAAGTATAAGTTTCTCGCTCGGCTTGCGTATGATATACGAGTGCTGCTCAGTGTTTTATGGTTCATAAATATTTTAGAGGTTTTTGTTAGATTTTTTAATTGAAAAATAATAAAAGACACTCCCACTTACCAATGAAGTCAAGGCAAGGTATTTTAAATTTATAATTAAATAATGACGTTGGAAGTAAAAAAGTCCTCAATTGAAAGGATAAGTTGCAGAATTCGAATATATGTATGTATTATGTCTTTAGTATTTTCTGTTTCAAAGCAGAACTGCTCTTGTTATACCTAGATTTCCAAGATTTCGGCTCCAACTTACTTGTTCTTTCAAAAAAATGTTCCCAACAGTTTCTAGAAAGAACTGTTGGAGACCGTGGTTATCTACGCTTTATTTCGACCCACTGGACTTACGCTGATATTACATTATTCAATTATTTAATAGTCAAATACAATATTTACTAGCCTTCAGTCATTGTTACTTGGTTGATTGAAAACAGCGACGTATGAACACCAAACCACAGGCAGCCGACTTAGGTCATCTTGCTTCTGGGTGGTAACCATATTCAGCAACTCAGTAGATTTGGTAAAAAACTTGATTCTTTTCCGCACCAGTTGTCCAATTTATCTTAAGTTGCAGCGGTAAGAATCGTTGAAGAAGTTTCTTCTCTTCCGGCTGAAGGTTGTCTCTTCATCCGCCATGCATGCTATGCATTCTGCCGACTCCACTTTTATTATATCCTGAAGGTGGTATCTGTTATGACTTTTACGGAATATTGAGACTCTTCTTTATAAGCCTATCAGGTCAGGGCCGTTATTGCTGCTCTTCTGAATGCGAGTCCCAATTTAATAATTCTGTCTTTTTCTGAACTATACTGAGCGTTTTTCTAAAGTTGTATAAAATTTTTTCGTATATGTAAAGCTCTTTTGATATTTTCGTCGGTAACAAAGTCCACAAAATAATTTAGGATGACCATAAAGTGTCTTGTTCGAGATAGCAGACACGGAAATAGATCAACTGAACTCAGATCTCAAAAGAATGCTAGGTGGCAGGAAATTTTGGTCGAATGAAGAGATAAGCGCCGAAACTGAAGCCTATTTTGACGCAAAGCACAAATTCTACTACAAAAATAGTATCGAAAAGTTGGAGGGTCGCCATAATCAGTGTATCCTCCTTAAAGTGAACTATGTTGAATGAAAATAAAACTAATTTTCTCAAAAAATGGGTGTTATTTTAGTTTTCTTCTCATCAACACTTATTTCATCAATTGTAGAATATTCTTCTCATCAGGCTTTATTGAATACTATTTCTGTAATTTTTCATAAGATATAAAAAAATAGTAGGTCCTCACTAAACAATATATATTCAGTATAGCTGCAACCCCAGCAAGACTCCCCTGCCTAGCGGCTCTTCAACATAACTATATTATCAGTAGGCGTGCCCCAACTATGGCAACCTCTTCTTTGTAAGGATAGTACTTATTATTCACGAAAATAGCTTAAATTTCTTAGTACCCCTAATTGAAATGTACAACAATGTAGTGCAATGGCAATATTTTATCGAAGCAACCACATTAAAAATAATCCTTTGTGACAACTAATTAATATTTTTCAACTAACAACAGCAATATGAGCGCGAGCAAAGGCTGCAAAGAGCAACTCAACACACTTACGAGCACCGCAGTATTTCCAAAATAACTAAATTCCCGTCGCTTTTGTTTTATTAACATTTTAGTGCAACTATCCCTTGGGACACTCGACTAGGAGGTGACTAAAATCGACACATGTGGCTTAAGGCCAGCGCAGTGCGCTTGTTTGGTATGTGGCTGTAGTTGTATAGGTGCGCGTAGCTGTAGTAGAATGCATATGTGTACGTGTGTGTGTATGAATATGTGCTTGTACTAGAGTTTGCTTATGTATGAGTGTGCTCATAAACGCACTTGGTCGCTATCTTTCAACATATCTCCTAAAATGTGTCACCACACACGCACTTGCAGCGCAATTTATGCGCATTAAAATAGCTGTAGATATGTGTGTGTGTGTGACATTGTATTTGCATAAGCATACACACTTATCTACTTAGCGCAGAGCACTTGGCTGGCTGGAGTGCAGTTAACCTGAAGGAGAGGAACTATGCAACACTAAAGAGTCATTAAATCACGGTGCTAAAGCTAAAGATGCGACATAATTTACATGCATGGCATACATGTATGGGTATGGGGGTGTATAGATGAATGTTTGAGTATACACATACACTTATAAATAGCTGCACACAGCAATGATTGGGCATAACGAGCGCCGAAAATTTCAACGTGGCATGAATAAGTGACTATTGTTGTGTGGCAGTGACTCTTAGGCTGAATATGAGACTCGTAAATCCTTTACCCAAACTCTTTTCGTCTTTTGTATGCTACTCAGGACCAATACTTGTGCGTTTTATGGCGCTGGCGCTCGCCTTATATAAAAGCAAATCTACCGAAATATCCAGATACTGGTATAAATATAAATATATACTTGAGTTTAGATATATATATGCTATATTTATAGGTCTGCGTGCGTTTTGCAACTATTTTTATTGCCCTACAGTTATATTGTGCCGCTATTTACCACGCATGCCACATTTCACATCGTTTATCTAATTCCGTTGACATTTGCGCCTAGTCTTAAGCACAACAGCTCCTTAGTAGTGTGCTTCCTGCTACTGATTAGAGCGTTAGCAACAACAAAGAGCACACTTGTAATATATATCATCACCTCAAAGCGTCCGGTCTATACTCACACTAGCCCATACTTAGTCGCACATCTAGAGCTAAGCTTGCTGAAGAGTTAACGCATACACTTTGGCCGGAATGCTACTCGAAAAAGTGGAAAGCCTCTTAAAGGCAGCTATACATAATTCCTCGTTGACTAAACACACATCTATGGATTGGTACGCAGAAAAAGTAGCACTCGAATTCCGCAGCAAGTGGCTCGTATGTGTACGCAAATCGATTGTCAGCTATGTACTAGTCTGTGATATAGAGTTTCTTCAGCACTTGAGTGTATATGTATGTATGAATCTATGTCTATCTGTATACATACATATACATCCACATATATGTGTCATAGCTAGCAAGTAAACAGCACCATCCCATAGCAGTCGGTAATAACTATGGCAATAGCCATAGAAGTGGCTACGCATTCGTAAGCAAAAGGATAATCTGCATTTGAATAAGTGCCTTTCGGTGTTTCCAAAAGTCGTTCACTTCATCTTCACGTCGGTGCATGTGTGCGGCATAATTTCTTTCAGTTTTCCTGCGTTTTTTTTTTTTGTCTAACAGACTGTTTTAGTACCTGCCACGCCCATTTTTTCTTGTATTGCTTGACTTGTCATTACATTTTTTGAACCGTCAGCTGGCACTCAGTCTCCACAGATTCTTCTAACTTAGTTCTTGAAAGCAAATATTCCTCTAAATCAGAATAATAGACTGTGACTTGCTTTAGATTTAACGAAGTTAAGATTTGAAGCTTAATATTTGAAGATTGCTAATTGAAAAGTAAAATCCTATCTTGACGAACGCAGACCAAACTCTACAAATCCTTCATTATTCCCGTCCTGCTATATGGTGCGGTTCATCGACAATGACATCATCTGATGAGTCGGCCTTAAGATTGTTCGAAGGAACAGTTTTACGGAAGATGTAATGTTCCTTTGCGCATTGGAAACAATGGACTTGGGCAGACGATGGTACGATAAGCTGTTCAAGTTCTACGTCGACATTGGCATAGTTCAGCGAATCAAGGGACAACGGCTGCGCTGACTAGATCATGTTATCCGAAAAAACGATGTTCTCAGCTCTGAAGTATTCAATCAACACGTCGGTGAAACAGAGGCAGAGAAAGGCCTCCACTCCGTTGGTGGGATCAGGTGGGGAAGGACCTGAACCATGGCCTCTGTGGTAAATGCCATAAAGACCTGCTCGTCTCCATCCTTGTCCTTGCTGGGCATCGACACAATCCCAATTGAGGAACCGGATATTCCAAGTGTACGTCCTTATGCTCTTATTATATATATTTGCTGTAGTCGTCATCAAAAGTGGGGTCTTTGATCCGAGGCGGTTGTTTCTTTTCATTGGAAGTGGTCTCTACGTGACGGGTCTCAAACCCAGAGCACAACCTCGCTAGGCGCGTAGTATAAATCTTTGTACACGGTGAACAGACGCTGCAAACCCTTAAAGCCGTGACCCTGCTCCACACGGCTAGTTCCACATCTTGCACAAGGGTTACTCACGTTTGCAAAGTGCACGACGAGGACACAAGAGCAGAAATTGGGTATAGTCCTGCAAATGTTCTCGAAAGCTTATTTTGAAAATCACCGCTAGTTTCATTAGAATTCGGAGCAGTTTTTATTTGTGCCTTCTGTAGTAGTAGTAACAATTTTTAAAATGATATGAGGGGTATGATAGGCTCGGACTTATCCACCTAACTGGTTGTAGAGGAACAAATATAAAGGTATACACAAGAAGCTTCAATCATTTTATCAACCTGTGACTCTAGTGGAGCTAATAAGAAGAAGAGCTGTATTATATCGAAGCTTCAACTGTGTAGGCGAAGCTTGATCATAAAGTTGACAATGAAATTAAAATGAACGCAATATTTTGACAGTGCTTAAGGTTTTGCTGAATTTCTAAACGAAATGAACACAGTTCAGGGAAACAAAAAAGGACTCAAGAAACACGTGAGAGAAAACGAACTCAGGTAGCGATGTTGAAACCGATTCATCTGCCCACGTTTCGTGTAAGCCCGCTAAACCTTATTAACTTGCAAAAGAAACTAAATTAATCCAATAGCAGCCAAGTACTTAACTTATATTAAAGCCGAAAGTAAACGAAGAAGGACATGTGTAAGCCCTTCGACTACATACACAAGCATAGTTACATAACTCTTACCATTTCATTTACCTATAACCATTACGGAGGATATTTAATGTCCACCTGACAGCGCCGAGAGCAGCAGTGTCAAGTCGTTTTGTCACAAAGGCGATAAAAGAATGTCGTCCAACCAGTAGAAAGACAATAACAGAAACGAAAGGACAACAAATAAAACAAACTAGCGCCAGGTTGGCAGCAATATTAAATAAACACGAATACCTTTATGTTATTTGTTATCTAATAAAATAGTCAATGTGTAGTCAAAAAGAACAAAAAAAGAGATAAGACAATAACAACGAGCCTACACAATCGAACACGAAATAGAGTAGAGTTAATGGGCAAAAAGCAAACAGCAGTTGACAACCAAAAGGCACAACAAAAAAACAAAAACGGAGCCTAACGTTGCCGTAATAAAAGCAAAAACAAGCAAATGTCAAACGGTGAAATCAACAAATGCGCCGAAGCAACTAAATTGTCCGTCTGCCATTAGGCAAAGCAACATTAAATGAGTGCGCAAAGTGACAAAAAAGGACTAAGAGTACATGACAGCCAAACAAAAACACACAAGCAAGCAAAAGGAGCGACAAGTTAGTCGTCGTTCGCCGGCCAAATGGCAGCAAGTCGCAGCCAAACTGAGTAAAATAGCCAAATCGAAGCATTTGAAACGAACACACGACAGTCGCATATTTCGTCCTTTCGCCTCTGTGTTGCATGGCGTTTGTGCAGCCGCTTTGGCCATATGCTGTGTGACACAAATTACGCAAAAACGACATTTTTATCAATTAGTCTAATCTGGCGCATATGTGTGAGTGTACTCTATATACATATGTAGGTGTGTGTATGTTTGTATCCTTTTAGGTAGGCAAATGGCAGCCAAACTGGCAAGTAGTCGCATAAAACTGTTTGGCAGCAGCAAAAACACACCTTGGCAGCATTAAAGTAGCCAGCGTGCATGTCGCTAACGAAGACGGACGGACTGACTGGCTGACATGCGGACTGGACGCAAAATGCTTTCACAGCGCATCTACGCGCTTAAGTGTACTTACAAGTATGTTTTTCTATGTAAAGGGTAGTTCAAAAATGATATTTTTTAGTCTCCGATTCAGTCTCTGTTTCTGACTTTCGGTGGCTGGTCTATAGTTGATGCAAAGATATTTTTTTTCTACTTACCTTCAAGTTTTTAGAGCTCTGAATCTATTTTCAGTGTTATTCAGTGTTATTCTTTTTACCTTGGCACTTCTGTCACGGAAGCATAAAAGGTAACCTATGTACCGGTTATCAAAGAATCGCCCGAAATATTAGTATGTTGTACAGATATTATACATGTAAAATGAATTGAGATGGGCTTATAAGGTGCATATTGAATATATATACAGTATATTGAACGTAGAGGATATTTGATAAACGCTAAAGCTGAGAGCAAACATGGCATTTTCGATTTGGTGACGAGACTAAAAGTCAACGTCTTTTTTTTGTTGAGATATTTCCATATAATAGTTCATTTCTAGTGGAAATTTCCAGAGCCACTGATATCCGTTGATATTAACAACTTAACTCTTTAAAGTCGGTTTCTGAAAACTTTTTTTCGACCAGAAAAATCTATATAGAGCTCTGGTAGCAAGTGTATTTAGCCACCCTGTACAAATGTTTTTCCTTCAAACACATGTTTGCCACACATACATATGCCATTCTATTGCCTTACTTGCAAACATTTTTTGGCAACGTGACTGGTTAAATGCGGCGCTCTCAAAAATGGTAGGAGGTCACTTAGTAGGCGCGCGCTACAGCATAAGCACTACTACAAACAAGCCGCCAAGCAAATGCGCTTGCTGTCAGACAAATGGTCGAACGGCTGGTCAGTCTGTAAAGACTATAGACCCACACATATTACAGCTGGCTCTGTTGACATCCACACTACTCTTCACAAGTGCGCCGGTGACATTTGTTTTTACGTCATACGACAGAAATATGTATGACAAGAAAACTCTTGCTGCTGCCACTTCGGCTTGTAAGATATATGTGCGTGTGCGCAGGTAGCAATAATGAAATTCATGAAACACTCTCCGCTGACAAAAGTAAAAATGTACTTTGTTAATTTTTTCGCAAGTAAATCTTTCTTATGGTCCTCTTTTTTTGCTTATTCGGTGGCTCGCAAAATGCAGACAACTGTCCATTTAACGGCACTACTCTCTACACACATACCAACAATTTCAGCTGCATTAGTACTCTCCTCGTAGTTCAAATTAAATTAAATTAAATTTAGCATTGTTGCTGTCACAAAAATGCCATTTTACAGCTGCTGCGCTGAGTTTTCTGTATTTTTGAAATGCGCTCGAGCAGAAATTTCCTGAAACAACATTTTATATACGCTTAAAGTGGGCTTAGGGCACAAATCTTATTGTCCTTTTTGCGGGTGTATTTTTGCTGAAATTAGAAGCAGTTTTAAGAAAATACTATTTTGTTGAAAAAAGATGGCATTGCTTATATAAAAAGAATAATTTTGAAGTAGTTTTGCCAGTAAGTGTAGGAAAATGTAACACAAGTAGAGCTTTTCGGAATTTATTTTTATACTCTGAACAGCGTATGATAACCATAAGGCGAAATTTGTAGTAGTCAGAAAGAAACAGCGGAGACAATATAATATACATACATATACATATATACAAATAATCAGCGTGACTCTCCACTGGGATCGTTTTATCCCTTCCTGGGTGTCCATACATACGTACACTCATATTAGTCCCACAGTTTTTGAAATACCGATCTGAAAATTTACACACGTTCTTGACTTTCTAGCTTATTTGACGGAACTGTCCACATTGGGCAACTTTTGCATATAGCTATCATAGGTTAAGTTAGGTTAAGAGGGCGATACTAAGGGGGATATCACTTGAATAGCTTTAAAAGACGGTCCGTTATGGTAATACATGAATGCATCCTGTAGACTGGCCCCTAAGACTCTCACAAATCGGCAAAGCGCTTTGAGCCTTTCATACTTTTTATGAGACGGCTAATGCCCGTTTCGATTATGTCTCCTGAAGATAAGTCTACCGAGTCTTGCCAAGATGAGACAATGGAGGCGAAAGTGCCCACTTCTCACTCCACCATATATCGTTAGCAAATAGCGTCCGACGAGTAGTTCTAGATTTTCTGCGATCTATTCTAGACCAAAAATGTCGTCGACCAGCGTCTGATAACGCAGGGTATAGTGGTTCAATGCTAGAACGCGCAAGATGCTAATAGTGATCCAATTCAGTTCCATTCCGAAGTGAGCGGGGGCAAGGGAACAAGACCCCGCAAGCTAGCTCATTGGCGTTGCAGTTTACAGCGATTCCGTTTTGACCAGCCACCTAAACGAGTCTGATGATGAAATACAGATACTCCTTGAGTGGCTTTGAGTGCAGCTTAACGATGATCTCTTCATGAAAGCATAGACTGGTATCGACCGAGAGTTTTGAATAAAATGCGTTTCTCATACTTGAGCATTTCTGGTCTAGGGAATCATGGATCTTCTGTAAGTGGTATGTGTAATGTGCAGTCTCATTACATTCTCGATTAGAAACAAATAGAGTGAAAAATATGGTTCCTAACACAAAGGATTTTTGTGTTTATTTACTGTATGAAAATCAGGTTCATTTCGACTACTGTAATTGGTATGTTTAAACGACTAACACCAATTTTAACCCAAATTGAATGTTCTTTTGCAGTTAAGTGTCGAAAATAGTTTATTTAAACTACATTTAATGGGTGGGATGGTCTTCCATACCTATGCGGTTATTTTTTAGTCAAAGTCAAAATTTGTGCATAGAGCAAACTTTAAACCTACAATATCTATACTTTAAGCATAAGTAGCATTTAAAGCACAAAGTTTAAAATATTTGCAGCATTATTTTGTATCAAAAGCATAAAAAAATATTTTGCCACCAATTTTACCGTAATTTCATGCAAATATCCTGCAGCCTCATGAATTTAATATGCCACTAAAATCGTAATATATATAACTTATGCGACATAATAAAAGCTGCCATAAATTTGTGCAACTGAAAATGCAGTACGTACATATTTATAGAGTGTAGATTTGTATATAGGTATGTTTACTTCCGTGTTCTATCGCACACAGTGCGTGCAATCTATCAATTTAAAGTGATTGGAATTGAATGCAGCGAAAATATGTAGGTCAGCGCTTACAACTGCGCGCATAAAATATTAATATGGGTAATTTCAATATATTTTATATGCATATAAATATTATGACACACACACACACACAAATATGCCGGCTGCTGAGTAAATCCTTCGCTTTTTTCTATTTCGCAGCAACGAGCAGCGAGCAGCTCAGATATTTAATGCTTTTCCGGTTGGCAGTTACATGTGTTGGCCGTAATGAATATAACTACAGGTAAGTGAGTTTTTATTTATACACAGACGTATATGTATGTGTGTGCGGGTGGGTGGCTGTGCGCGCGTGTGATTGTGGCAGCTGCCTGGCAGTGACTTACCGTTGTAAGTACTTTATGTTACAATTTGAATTGCAAGCCAACTTTTTTTTGCTGGCAATGCAAATGCCGGTGTGCCGGCTTTTTCAGCACAAATGTGCAAGTGTGCGTGCTTGCATGGGTGTGTGTGTGCAGAGGGAAGCGTATAAATTTTAAAAGTAAAATTTATTTTGCCACAGTTACGAATATTTATAACAGCGCGCCGGCAATAACGTGCTTGGGCGGGGGAGCGCGGCTGCAGCTAAGAGTGATTGCAGCAGCAGAAAGCGGAAGAGCGTGAAAAAAGAGAGCGCAGCTGAGAATTATGAGTGTAGCATATGCAATACAATTTAAATAGACATACGAATATACACAGAAGTACATATAAATATATAAACGCGTGGGTGCCGGCGTAGATACAAGCGCTGGCTGCTGAGAAAATTTCTCAAGCGTACACAAAAAACCAAAAAAGAAAACATAAAAAAATAAGAAAAAGTGAAAAATAATAACAATAATGAATGTGGCCACCACCTACAAAAAGCTTGCGAGCGTTTAGCAGAAGTTTACAAGCTAACTACACATGTAACTAGGCAAGCTGCGCTGCTGCATGGCACCTTAAATACATAAGTACATCACACACACATACGAATCCAAAAAAAGCATTTAAGCATATTTGTGTGTGCGCACGCACCGTTTTAACTGTTATGCGCATAAATAAAATAATTTTAATTTATGCTTCTCTATGTATGTGTGTGCGTGTGTGTCAGTGAGTGGGGCAACAGGTCGTTGGGGCGTTCATCTATGCGGCTTTGTTGTTGTATGCGTGCAGAGATATTTGTTTTACATTTGTAATACTTGTCTTTAAATATGTATGTACTGCTGCATGCGCATTTAAATGTAATGACGGTTAAGGTTGTTCTACGCTTGTTGCTTTAAGATTTATAAGCAGGAGTCTGCTGGTGGCAGTAGAAGCTCTGTTGGAAATTTAAATGATTATGAAAATGAAAACTTCTTATATAAAAAATTTATATGCGATATATTTTTAGGATATTTTATGTTGCGCAGGAATTCGCATGTTGGCAAGGTTTTAGAAAGATTTATGTTCTGCAAAATTGCTTGATGTAAACAATGATCTTAAATTTTTTTAATGAATTTCTTTAAGAACAACTTTAAACAGAATGTTTTAAAGCTTTTAAATAATATTTTTTATACGTTGAAAATAGTTCTCCTGAGGGATATTTTATATTCTCTAAAGAAAAGATTAAGTAGAGCCTTTTGAAGCTTTAAAATAATATTTTTGATAAAATTCAAAAAATTACCCTTAGGGAAATTTTATGGGACATTTTATATTCTGCAGAAATTCCGCTGAGGGGAACTTTTTAATGAATTTTATGTTCCAAAGGCAACCGCAATGTGAAAAATTATATTCTAAATGGTTTAAAAATTATATTTATATTTATTAAAGTTAGCTAAAAGTCGAGTATTGCAGAGATATTTTAATATAATATTTTTTTTATAATTACAAAAAAATCCCCTGAGGGAAATTTTATATTCTGCTGAAATTCCCTTGAGCAAAACTTTTTATTGAATTTTATGTTCCGCGATATTAAAAATTGAGTTCTAAACGATTAAAAAATTATATATAGTATACATAACTCATGTATTTATCAAAGTTAGCTAAAAGTTTCACCATGCAGAAGTATTTTTTCTCTGCATACATATTTATTATAACTTTTACAAATAATAATTGCTTTCTTTTTGCACATCCTAATATAGGGTGATTTTTAAGAGCTTGATAACTTTTTTTAAAAAAAAAACGCATAAAATTTGCAAAATCTCATCGGTTCTTTATTTGAAACGTTAGATTGGTTCATGACATTTACTTTTTGAAGATAATTTCATTTAAATGTTGACCGCGGCTGCGTCTTAGGTGGTCCATTCGGAAAGTCCAATTTTGGGCAACTTTTTCGAGCATTTCGGCCGGAATAGCCCGAATTTCTTCGGAAATGTTGTCTTCCAAAGCTGGAATAGTTGCTGGCTTATTTCTGTAGACTTTAGACTTGACGTAGCCCCACAAAAAATAGTCTAAAGGCGTTAAATCGCATGATCTTGGTGGCCAACTTACGGGTCCATTTCTTGAGATGAATTGTTGTCCGAAGTTTTCCCTCAAAATGGCCATAGAATCGCGAGCTGTGTGGCATGTAGCGCCATCTTGTTGAAACCACATGTCAACCAAGTTCAGTTCTTCCATTTTTGGCAACAAAAAGTTTGTTAGCATCGAACGATAGCGATCGCCATTCACCGTAACGTTGCGTCCAACAGCATCTTTGAAAAAATACGGTCCAATGATTCCACCAGCGTACAAACCACACCAAACAGTGCATTTTTCGGGATGCATGGGCAGTTCTTGAACGGCTTCTGGTTGCTCTTCACCCCAAATGCGGCAATTTTGCTTATTTACGTAGCCATTCAACCAGAAATGAGCCTCATCGCTGAACAAAATTTGTCGGACGTAAAGCGCGAAACACATTTCGAACCGAACACTGATTTTGGTAATAAAATTCAATGATTTGCAAGCGTTGCTCGTTAGTAAGTCTATTCATGATGAAATGTCAAAGCATACTGAGCATCTTTCTCTTTGACACCATGTCTGAAATCCCACGTGATCTGTCAAATACTAATGCATGAAAATCCTAACCTCAAAAAAATCACCCGTTATGTGTACACATACAAGTATAGAGTCGTTGACGTTTTTATGTGTCTGCCATGCATCATTTCCGTTTCCATTTTAATATGCATTTAATGGTTGCCTCTTATGCAAAATATTATTTATTTCATTGCATGCCCCTCAAAAGTAAATGTACGACTATCCAAAAAAAATTAATAAATGTATCACACCGAGATATATAATATGGTATGTATGTATGTATTGCATATTTGAATGTATTTATGTACATTTAAGTCACGCAATTGGATTTGGCGCAATTTTGCGGTTGTTCGCGCACATTTAGCATTTATTCATTGCAATTTATAACACAAAGTATAAGAAACTTGAAGCAGAATATGACATACATACATAAGTTCAGTGTAGAACGTATGCACTCATATATGTATATGTCATTATATATACTTGTATCTATGTCTGTCCACATAACTATTTGCAAACTAGAATTTATCATCTCTCTCTTTTGCCTCCCGTACTCAAACCTTTATTCCACCGTTACACCTCCGACATGCGGTTGCAGTGAAAGTAGAATTTCCGAAATTTATTATCTCATAATTTAACATTCTGTTTTATGTTTTAATCCCTTTTCTTATTTGGCTTAAAATCTTAGGTCTGACAAGAGTGTACACAAAATTAGAATGAAATGCAAAAAAGTATACAAAATAGCTACTGAGTCATGCAGCTTGCATTTGTTAAAGTGATATATGGTATGTGCTACTGTTTGTTGTAGGTTATCTGATGCATACGCTTAACCTCATACGTAAGGGTGTGACGATATTTCTGGTAAATTTATACTATTTCACATACCAAAGCTAAGTAAGGGCACTCAAAAACTTTAGGAGATGGTATTAATGTAAACTTATTTTTTCTTATATCGATCCTCATACAACTGACAATGCTTTGAAAAACTTCTCCCGTGAAAAACTTTATCATCCTAAATGCAGAGACTTGTGAATATTAAGCCAAAATCGACTACTAATCGGGTTTTCTAGAATATTCTTCGCGTCAAAAACACGCTCGCATGGAAGACTTCAAAACTTCGAAAAATCTAGTTAAAATTGTCCCACCCTTCTTCTCTTTTAAAATATATATATGTGTATAAAATATTATTGCCACTCGTATATAAAATTACTTTATGCATGCATAAAATTTCCCTACGAGACATTTTTTAGGCAAAGAGGTGAGGTTAGATTACATGAAAGAGAAATTTCTCTCTCTCCTGATTTAAGCAATTCATTGGTTATAAAAAATATGATCTTCAAAAAGAGGTCAGATTCACAAAAGTGATACCAATTGAACATTAAGAGAGCATATATTAGGAAACATACATCTCCTGTTACTCACATGTTTCCATATAAATCTTACTTAAGCTTTCGCATGTTCATGAAAGCTTCGCATAGTTTAGGAATCAGTGAAAATATTCAGTGAGTGTATTTGTATCTATATTAAATATTTTATATGTTTAACCCACAAAAGCTTTCGAAGTTTTATGAAAGCTCCACTTACCTTTTGCAGCAGTGAAAATGTTAAGGAAGTGGATATATGTTTACATAAACTTTTTATTGTTTTTATTCCATAAAAGCTTTTGTAGTTTTATGAAAGCTTGATTTGACATAATTTTTATTAATCAACAAAATTTTATCCAATTTCAATTATTTTGTTATTTTTAAGCAACAAAAGCTTTCGAAAGATTATGAAAGCTTCACTTAGCCTATGAAGCACTGAAAATGTGAGTGAAAGCTTCCTTTAACTTTTGAAGCTGTAAATGGAAAGAGAAGGAATTTAGTTTTATATAAAATGTTTATTCTATAGTTAACGAAAACTTATCTCTTTAATTAACAAAAGCTTTCACAGTTTACGAAACCTTCTCTTAACTTATAAAACAGTGAAAATGTAAAAAAAGGCGAATTTATATTTATCCAAAATACGTATTATTTTTAACCCACAAAAGCTTTCGTAGGCAAATGTAACCTTCTTTTAGATAAATAATTTATATTTATTATTTTTACCCAAAAATTTTCCTACGGAGTTTCTCTAGCTAAATATGTCTGCGCATTTGTAAGCTTATGCTTGTACTAGTTCTATATTTTCTTTATGAATCATAAGTTTATCCTTATTTAGTAGTGAAAGTAATTTTAAACATATTCGCAAACTCAGCTGTCATCAGATATGCGAATGCTGGCATTAAAACGAAATAAACTTCTCATGTACATATGCAATCTTATCTGAAAATGTAAATGATGACATATGAATGTGTGAGCAATTTAAAGCGGTCGGAAGTTTGCCGAATTCAATTTCAATTCGTAAGCAATTAGTAAGCAATTAATAAAAAATTCCACAGCTAATTTCACTCGAAAAACATTTTGAAATATGCAAACAAATAAATGGAAATAAAATATTTAAATCAACACAAATATTTATTATATTTTAGTAGACTTGCACTTGACTTCGGTTTAAAGCCAAAGCTTTCAATAAAAGCGCTTGTTATTTTCCTTTTTTGTGTGGAAATATTAAACAGTTTCATTCAACATATCAAGTGCTTTTCTTTAGAATAACAACAACTGCAATAGTTTTTAAATTGAGTGCGTAAATATTTAGAACTTTCATACATATTAAGTGTTTGTATATGTTAGTGTTTTGTGGAAAGAAATTCGATTACTTTTTTCCACTTCATTTTGTCCTAAACTTTCTACTATTGTTTTTATCACTCTTTCCTATCTGTATTCCTGTGAACTGGGTTGAATGAACTACGCGCGCCACACTATTTGCATTGCTATTATTAGTAAATTGCATGCAAATAATATCAGATGAAATTTTATGTTGCCAATTTGTTGAACGAAATTTAAGGAAAACTTCGAGGAAATTTGTGAAAATGTGAGAAAAATAACAGGGATTGTAGATTGTAGGTAGACATTTAAGACTGTTGGCTAATTGGTTTGGAAAGCGAAGGTATGCGGTTTTTTTACGGAGGATATGATCTCCACAGTTTGATTCAGAATGTCCTTTAAATGTCCTTCCTATATTGATATCGTGTTGAAAAAGTCAGAAAGATTCTACAATATCAGCTGGTATATTGTACTAAGAACTCTGTTCAAGTCGAAAGCTAGATTGAGAGATAGTTTCGTTGTAAAGGAACGAGTTATTGAAATAAGTTCTTCTATACATATATACCCAGGAATTTTATCTCTAAGTTACAGTCTAGTTAGTCTGTTGCCGCATCCCATTTGTTTATTTTATATAAATTATATATTATATGGCATCAAAAATTATACCTTGACTATAGCGATCTTCCAGGATTGTCAGGGTTTCTGATTCATGCATTTGAGTCGTTTGGTAGCTCGAACTCCAGTTTATGTGGAGCTACATGAGCGATATTTTTGAAAGGTTCCTTGATATTTTCAGGGATTCATTTGTATGAAATACGTATATGTCTAAAGTGGTATCCTGATTATCTTCAGTCATTCAGCTATCTATATCAACTATATTTTTTGTGTCATCAAAACCTATTTTAGGCATCCACCGAGTATACAGCGACTTTATACCAGTTCTGTGTTCGATTTGCTACGTTCGATGATTTGATTCAGATATAGCTATTGATAGAAAAAAGTAGTGCCCTAAGCTAGTCTTTTTCTTGCTGGATATAGTCCAGTTAAGGTTTGGATTGCTTACAATTATCTGCGGACTAATAATGTGCAGGTGTTCGCTCTTTGAAAGTATATACCATTTGACGACTGCTTAATATTTATACCAGCTCTTTGTTCGATTCGCTACTCTCGATGATTTGAGAAACAGATATGGTTAGTAAAATGAGTGTTCTATGAGTAAGGTTTTTTGATTGCGATAGTCAAAGCAAAGCTTGATTTTTTCATGACTATCTTGGGACTAATAACCTGAAGGTGTTCTCTCATTGAAATTATATGACAACAGTTTAATATTTATACCAGTTTTTCGTTCGATTCGCCACTCTCGATAATTTGACTGAGAGATAGATCAAGTAAGCATGAGCTCTCTGTTTTCACACTAGATTTGGAGTTTATTTATAACTAGCTACGAACTAATATGCTAAAGGTGTTCTCTACTTAAATTCATATGATCTTTTGCCGACTACTTATTGATCCTAACTTATTGGTTGTTCGATTCGCTCCTCTCACAGTTTTGCCGTATGGAAAACTGACTGAGTTCTTGGTGTTTCTCTCAACCTACGTCTATTAGCTTTAACATTCTGAAGGTCTCTCTGTACTTGTTTTGTTTTTTGCCATTACAATAGCAATAAAGCTAACGTAAGTTCTTCTCTTATGCCAGAGACTTCACTCCCAATGCAACCCTGACCTTTAAATGCACTATTCACTTCAGGTTTTTTTTTATATTTTTTGGGTATTTCACTCCAAATAGAATAACAAAATAGCATAGCATCATTTATATCTTTGAAAAAATTTTCGCCGCAAATATACTTGATGGCCGCTAAAAGGTGGCCGAAAAACTTTTTACCCGCAAAACTTAAGAAAAAAGTGCATTAAACTTTGTAATAAATGAATATGGACTTTTGGACGGACGACCGAAAGAGGGTGAGCGCTAACAATGTAAATAGCAATTGTGGAACTATACGATAAGGCAGTGTGCGACAGTTGAAGGCGGTGGAACAGAGAACAGAGTTATGCGGACAAAAGTATAGCGCTCGGCGCGGCAAACGCCCAAGCAGCGCCAGTGTAAACATTATTAAGATGGGCAGCCGAGCGAATGTGCGGCAAGCGATAAAGTTGCGCCAAGTGGTTGTTAGAAAAAAGTGTGTATGTCGAAAAAAGTTTAAAGTGTGGCAAGGATATCAGCGCTTGACATGGCCTGCTTGTTTTAGGCAAATTTAAAATTCCAGCAAGTTAAAGCTTTTGCTTTTTAGCAGTTTGTGCGGCGGAAACTTTTTACAGAATTCTTAATGCGCGCACATTAAATTTAATGGCAAAGTATTTCACTTGTAGCGCGGCGGGATCAGCGCTGGCTCGGAATACACCTAGAAATCTATTAGTTGGGAGAGTGTTGGCAACATAGCACAAAAATAGCAGCGGCGCTACATTTGCACATATGTAAATGGCGTGTGTGTGCTTTGCATGAAATGTGTCACAAATGAAATCACGTTGCCGCCGCTGATGGCTGCCTGCCTGCCATTCGCTTGTGGGTGCGAAAGTGTAGGTAGCGGCATCTTGTGTTTGAGATGTTGGTGACTTGCCGTTGGCCTTGAAGGTGTCGCCATATTAAAATATATACACATATAGATATATAGTATATGTATACTTAGAAGGGTGCGTGCACTTATCCTGGGTTGTGGCAAGTGTATGCATAAATGCGCGGTTATTAAAGTTAAGCGCATATTTTCACTTCGAAAATTTGTTGGGCGTGCTCAGGCATGTGTGCGCGTATGATTTTTTATTACTTCAGCAAAAAAAAAGAACTGTTGCCCTTTAACAACAACAAATTTGGCAGCAAACAACTGGCGCAGCTGGTGGTGTTGGTGCCGATAATGCATGCAAAAACAACTAAAAAGTAGCAGAAATCTTGAAACGAGCGCTGGTAGCGACTTTTGACTTGCTTGCCACAGCTTCAGCGCGTGCGCTCATATATATATGTAAGTGGTATGTAATGTGGGTCTACAAGACATAGTGTGGACTAAAAAATAGATCTTTAGAGTTCACTAAGGTTCATTGAGTTATCAAACGCATGAGAAAAAAAATTCCCTAAAATTAATCAAAATTCAACCATTAATATCTTTCTAACGGTTTGGTGTACGAAAAAATCATACGCGACTTTTTTGTGGCTTATTCAATTTTCTACAAAATATATGAGACGAGATACTTTTTGAAGTCATTGGAAGCGAGTTATCAATTTTTCTAACTGATAATACAAAAAATTGAAAACTGTAAGGCGGAGAACCTTATCGTTTCAATTAAAAGCTTTTACTTAAAGACACTTTCGTAGAAATTTTTAGGAATTTATTTTTCGGAATATCAAGCGAAGCGAAGCGTTTTATCAAAAAAATCGTTTTCAGATGTAATAACCAATATATAACCATTTTATGACGAAAACTCAAAATTTGATTCAATTTGAAGGTATGATAACCAATATATAACTAATATATGACGGGCATATAATCAATAGATAACCATTTTATAACCAAAAGTCAATTTTTATTTCAATATCAGTGCTTTTTATTATATCCTTTTTTCTTCGCCTGTAAACTTATGAAAATTGATGTTACGTTATTTTGCATTTTAGGTGACCTTGTATACTATATACAGCATATACTCAAACACATAGCTATACCATACATCAATTTTTATTTCAATATCAGTGCTTTTTATTATATCCTTTTATCTTCTCCTGTAAACTTATGAAAATTTATGTTACGTTATTTTGCATTTTAGGTGACGATATATTCTACATATATACAGTATATACTCAAACAAATATCTATACATATATATTCCGATATTTGCCTACATGTTTATATGAATTTCTCTTGCCATCGTCCATGAGTTTAAGCTGTCAGCTTCGCCGTATTTGTTTTCATTGCTACTCTTCCTACACCTACTTTTTGCAATTTTTCCGATTTTTTTCGTCCTTCTTTCACAACGCGTATACTCGCATTTGCTGCAAATTGTTTCATATTTAATTTTATTACTTGGCGAGTGAAAAAAGCTGCGCAACTCAGGCTTATAAAGGCTTTTACATTTTCTATATATATACAAATGCTTGTTTGTAGCGCCCTGCTGTCAATTTTCCTGACAAGAAAAACAATTTTTTTTTTGCTTAGGCAATGGAAAATATTTTCGCAACATTAAATTTAAGTGCGGCGTCAGCAAAAATTTAAAGCATTGAACTTGACACCAAATTGCACGCGCAAATATTTTTCATATATTTTTGCATGACTCTCTTGCTTTGCGCCTCCATTTATTATGAGTATAGCTAGAACTCAGCAAAGAAATTCTTTTTTTTTTCTTATTACCGCCGTTAGGCATTCCAAGCACTAAGAGTGATTGCCATTGGCTATTTAATCTTCATTTGTAATTTTTGACCAATAGGACTGTCAACGAGATATCCTGAAGCTATGTATAAGTATATCAATATACGGCTTCAATGATTGAAATAATATCTAAGACAAGAAACATTTGTAAGAAACTCAATTGCGACATTGTTCTTTGAGCTTGTGGCAGTTCAAGTTGAAGCCGTGAATCGAACAAACAACTTGTATAAATTAAAAAAACTGGTATAATCGTATAAAGGGTAGAATTAGTATTATGATAATAGTGCAGGAAGGTCTCCAACTTGAAGCCGTGCATCGAACAAACAACAAAAGAAAGTTGATGGAATTTTGTGACAGCTACATATTAGGCGATTTCTAAGAAATTGAGTTCAAAATATAGTGCTTTATTCTAACACTGAATAATTATGGTCGAGCTGGTGTCTTCATACTTGATTAAAGACTTGAGACTGTGTGTAATTTTAAGCTTGAAAGGAACATGCTAGAAAATCTTCACTGTCTTTAGTATAGATATAGTTAACGCGACCAATTTCAACTTCCTTTTAAGATTTCCTTTAGACGCACTTAGTTAGCTTAGTAATTTATTTTCAGAAAAAAATGTATTTTTAACCTTTTTCTATAAACTACAAAGCAAGAGCCGCAGTGGCAGGGCATATGTGGGCAACTAGCCGCTTGTAAGCGCTTATTATCCTGAAAAAATGGTAATAATAAACGCACACAGAGAATCGTCACCACTATACATACATGCATATATACGAAGTGGGTACACTTTTTAGCAGCAGCTTTGGTGGATTTCGCTGGCCACGAAAAGTATATTTACACAGAAAGCTGCCGCACGGCTTACATCAATGTAAAGGTACATGTATGACTAGCGCACACACACACACCTATGCATAGCCGCATCTACTTTAACACAGAGTTGAAACGTATTTGCGGATTTTCGTAACTAGGACGACCGGAAGCAACTCGTAAACTGGCAGTAAAAGTAGCGAGAAAAACCATAAAAAGCAAGGAATGGAAATAAAAACAAACAGGACGAAAACGTGAAAAGCAAAAAAATATTTACGCCAGCATGTAGTACGTATGCATATAAAAAATTGTGAGAAGCAAGCAGCAAACCCGAAATGTAAGGATAAAATGCAAGAAAAGTAACGAGCTCAACAAAATAGCAGACTAACAGCAAAGCAAAGTGGAGTAGACGCTCGAAAAGCAAAAAGTTGCAAATAATCAAATAGTAGTAAGCACAGCGTAAAGCAGAAAAAAAAAATAAATACAAATGAGTAGGAAAATGACGAAAAAAGAAAAAACCAACAACAGGAACGTCAACAAGCTGGTTTGTGTTGGCGCACGGTTGGCCTGACATATCCGGCAGGAATTTTAACTAGCACAGCAAGTGGCACAGCAGCTACTCTCATATGCACATAGTACTTTATTGCATTTAAGGTGCATGTAAGTTAACTCATGCTGCTTTAATCATTTTTTTTTTCATTTTGCTTGCAACAAATACTTCTACAGCATATGCATGCGCCGTATGTTAAGCCAATTTCACGACTTGCTGTAATAAAAATGTGCGCGAGTACATTGGTGAAATTTTGTGTCATGAAAAAATTTCATATTCCATGCATACACCTGTAAAAAGACACTTTCACTGAAAAGGAATAATAAATTTCCATATTGCGACATAACACAACACATAACAGCAGCGTAGTTAATTTTTCAGCATACTTTTTTAAAGCTGTGTTGCTTTTTACGCATGTCCTGTCATATATCCTTTATGTGAAAAATGTTATTTTCTTTGCAAAACTTAAAAATTGTAGTGCGTACATGTTTTTTTATGATTTTGTAAGTGTGCTTTAGTGATATGAGGAGTACATAAAACTTGGAGAGAAAATTAAATATTTTTTTCGTCGTTATTAAGCTATATCCTTTTAGTGTTTCTAACGTTTAGTATAGAGATTTTAAAAACTAACTGAAATATATATTTTGAAAATACAATCTTTTTAGGTTTTGTAAAATAAATTTTTGACAAAATTTGTTCTAACTTGCTGTGTATATAAATGCTTTAATAATAAACTATCATATGCTTGTGGTGATACACTAGTTGAAAATCACTTTAATATTCCCCAAAATTATTTATTTTTCCTTAAATAAACAAAGTAAAACATGACCTTCCTAATATCCCTTTTCTAAGAAATCCATATTTTAACTAAAGAAGCTATACAAATAACAATTTTGATAATATAAATTTTTCCGGAAACTTTTTTTACCAAAAAACACACTTTTTGCGAACTTTACAACAAATCACAACGCGACCCTTAAATCATACTTCACTTTTTGCCAACTTTTTCTTTGCTACATGAAACTTTACGCACATCCTGCTATATATCCTTTTTTACGAAATTTTGTTTTACATTTCTGACTGTGCTATAACTAATACTTATCATAATAACACTACTAAAGTACCCACAAAGCAGCCTTAAATGCAAAACCCAATAATTTTTCCAGCTTTAATCTAAACAATGGCTTGCACTAACTACATCACTAAATCACTTTAACAAAACATTCATTGAACTTCCACATAAAACAGTAAACATAAGCAGCAAAAGCAAAAGTGATTATCGAATTTAAATTTCAATGACCCCCTTGAGTGTATGTATGTATGTATGTGTATCCGAGACACATTGTTATGCAAATGTGAAAACAGAATTTTATTATGACTCAAAACACTAGCCAAATCGCTTGCTTATGATGATGACCTGCTTGGCGTAAATGGTCAAACTCAGATTTTCTTGCAAAAAAGTTCACAGAAAACGTGCCGTCTAACCTTTCGGTGCTGTGTAGGTGTTATAGCGTACTACTGTCGCCTACAGTGTCACGGTTTAAGGCACCCAAATGAGCATGAATGCAGCATGCACAAATATTGAATGACGAGCGTGACTATGGGCACTCTCTTATACGGTACGTTTGCTATAAAGAGTCACGCGCTCTATTATTTATGAAAATGAGAGTAGAGAGTGAGTTCAGAGCTACCGCATTTTTTGCCTGCAGTGACTGGCTTTTCGACCCGGTCAAATTAAGAAAATTGTTTGAATTTATGCTCTTTGCTTCACTATAAATTCGTTGAGATTTACAACTCAAATCTCTATAGTTTGAGTGAAAGATCTAAAATTTTTTTAAGTATATTAACTTATACCTTCTTCTATAAATAATTATTAAGTTTTGTATTCCCATAGAGCATTATACCCTTTCGCCCTCTCTCTCTCATTTTGAATTCACACAGCATCTATTGATGAGTTCTCTCACTTTTCTTGCTTCTCTGATTTAACTCTCTCCCATAATTCACTGTATCTCAGTCATGATTCACTCTCATAATACTCAATATTCACAACATACTCATTCTATATTTTCTTGTGCCCGAAATTTCCCTGTATTTCTGCACTCAGCTGTTTAGTCGTCATGATTTGTGCTCTCCTGTAAACTGTGTCAATTCTCTCACTCTCCCGTCAAGCACTTATGCGCTTCCTCTCACACACGCATCATCTCAAAACAGTGTGGTGAGTATAGCGTAGCGACCTCAGCCCTTAGTGGCTTGTAAATTGCCAAGTCTGCCATTGCCATTGAAATTTGTCAACTGGCGCCCCAAATTGTAACTGTCACAATGCGCCAGTTGAGCCTACGTATGTTGGTATGAGTTGAGAGTGGGCGTAGGCGTTTGAAAGTCTTATACACATAAAAAGCTGGCTACCTTAACCTAAGTTAACATATGCATAGGCAGGCGTTCGTTCAGCCTTTGTAGTAATTGCAGCTTTAGTGGACTTTGCCTTGAGTTCTCTGTTTGACTGCTATGCTTCATTTTTTACTCGCTGCGCATATTGCAATTTTGACATTTTAAGTCAGTTGCCTAAGGACTTATACCGTTGATTGTGATGTTGCATGTTCACATGTGGACCATAACACGAAGAGCGTCAAGTGAGAAATGCTTTGATAGCTTTATTTTATACCCTACTTTGAAAATAAAATGAGTTTGCTTTTTTTAACATTTTATTTTCAGAATCGAATTTAGAACAAAAGGAATAACTAATTTGTACAGCAGGACATAAAAGGACAATGGCTGCATTGTAGTAAGCTTTTTATCAAAATTGTTCAAAGATGTAAGCCAATTCAGGCATGTCCTGCCATATATCCTTTTTTCCTAGAAATGTATTTTGCAACTAAGCGTTGGCAAAATTGTGAATTTGTAATTTCTTTGCGCTCTTATGCGCTTAGTTTCAGTGTTTTATGAATTATATTGTTTTGTGATAGACAACAACAAAACATTAAACCTAAATATTAGCAAAAACGCAAAGTTCAACTTATGCAACTCAAATTAAACATGTCCTGCCTTATATCCTTTTTTCAAAAACGCTTTTTTTTATTTTCAATTGAATTCTTAAATTGGCTAACATGTCACTTAAAATTTACAATTTACGGAACTTGTGTAGGGTATTTTGCGTAATAAAACTCAGTTCGACAACATCATACACTTATTAACAAACAATGCTTTAAAGTTATACCCTCAGGTGTGAACGAATGTCAATTTTAGTTATGTCATATTTCGCTCAAGTGACTCACTGCACTTTTTATTTTGCAATTGCTGGACACTTTTGGACACGAGTCCAAGTGTACGCAGCACCACAGGCAATACGTTGCTTTTGTACCATAATCTAACGTTTGTAGTGTCCATACGGCAGTTTCTAACATTCTAATGAATTTTCGTGATTTTTTACACTTCATGCCTTAAAGGCTATCGCATATTTGTTAACTATACGATTGTGAGTAGTAGCCTGTGCTAAGTTGCTAAACTGCAAGCCGTTAACGCACACGCTGCGTTAGACGAACAAAGCGCAAAAACCAGCACGAGACTAACAGCGCTACTCTAGTCCACGCATTGACTACATTCTTTTGTTGGCTTTTATGCACTTTTGTTACAATTCCTATTTTCTGCCATTTTCCATGCATGCAGGCTCATAAATTATGTGTTTGCACAATTTTTCACTATTGATTGACTTTGATGTGTCAATAATGGCAGCATAGTGACATTCATTCCGCACTGTATGTAGTCTGCTTTTTGCTGCTATTCCGTGTACTGCTATGCGGTATGGGTAACGTACTACGTGGCCGTCTTGGTAGCGTGTGGTGCGGACTTCACAGTTCTCACTTACTTCTCATATTAGCTTGTCTTAAACGCATGTTAGACAACTTTTCGAATTCCTTTGCTGTTAAATCCACATTAAATACGCTTTAATATGACACTTTTCCGTTAAATTTCAATTTTCGTTATTTTTTCTAACGTCGACAAACGAAGTGATAATCGACATTTGCCACACTGCTACAATGCACCGTAAAATACCGCTTGTGTAGTAAATTTTGCGATGGTTTTTGTTCACCTAGCGCACATTTTACGCATATCCTGCCATATATCCTTTTTTCCTGTTACCTTCAATAATTGCAATTAGCAACGCTAATTTGTTGGCAATGCTACTGGCATTGTAGTGGAATGTGGCAGATTGCAGATGACGCTGCAAGTGTGCAAAAAAGTGCGCAAAGCAACTATAAATTCAACATTTACTGCTTCTTCTATTTTCCTGGTTTTTTCAGCTACTTTTATAGCGCAGTTCAACTTTTGTTTACCTATTGTTTATTGCTAGTTGATTCGTTGCGGCTAAAACTGTCTGCTGTTTCGCCATCTTAGTTCTTGTTGTCTTACACTTTACGCGTTTGTTTCGTTACTTTGTTTGCGCTTTGGTTGCGCTGTTTTGTTGCTTTGGTCGCACACAAATGAGGTGTTAATTACAATTAGCAGCTGTGCAGCAAAAGTCGACGGCATCCTGGCATATTATCATCATCACGCCATAGACGCAGATTAAATGCACACACATTCACTTTCGTAAGCAAACAAAACCTGCTATACACAAAGTTACTATTCGCAACTTCGAGGTCTTTGATCGTCTTTCTTAGTGTGTCACATCAAATACATATTCGTATGTTGGTTAAGGACATTGGCTTCTCATGCCGTGCCTCTACTTGATTACTTGGTCACAGATTTTCTTGATTGTCTTTTTGTTCGCACATCTGCGCTTTCTTATCGCCACACGTATTAGATGCAGCCTTTTTCGCTTCATTTAGTGTTTGCCTCAATCGCTTCGGCGGACCAGCCGTTGGTAATGAGGCTTTTTCTATAGTTTCTTGGCTTTACAGCTTCTTGGCTAATATCTGCTGGAAATTAGCTTTAATGATTAGTCTATACGGCTTGTCATTATGTTTTTTCTGTATGCAGCGAAGAAGTTAAAGAAAAGGGGTAGACAGTATGCTAAGTCATTAGAGTTGCCTATTTTTGCAGAGTATCAGGGGCCGGTAGCCTGGAAGATTATGCTATCTTTGCTAAATTTGTACTCTTATTCTACTATTTAAAGAGCTCGTAATCAAATTAAAAAAAGTCGGCAGCGCGAGTTCTTTGACATATCAAAAACAGTCGGAATGAATATGATATAACGAGATCCTGATCTTCCGTATCGTTAAAAATGACGTGCCTTGTATGACTAAGGTTGTTAACATATTCACAGCAATTTCTTGTACTCGTACAGATGCAGTGTACTCCCCAATACCATAATGTAATTTCGAAATCCTTTGACAACACTGCTCTTATGTGCACTCAAAAAACTCATATGGTACATGCCATACTTTTTTGAACTGGTGTGGAACAAAAAATTAAAAAATCTGATCTGCTTAGAAGCTCAAACTTCAAATACAAATTTTTAAACGCAAAACTATCTCCACCTCGAAAAAGGACCTTTTTCCACATCGAAAACATGAAACATTAAGTGTAGTTGCTTTCCAGAAACCTTTAATCCAGAATTTAACCTTAAAAAGCTTTCCAAAAGTCAAGGTAAAGTCAATAAACTTTCAGCAGCCAAGTTCACAACGTCAGACATTGAATGATTTTTAAAATTTGATTCATTTTAGGATTCCACTTTTAACTGCAATCAATGGATTCATTTATACTGACTTCGGTTCACACGAATCAGTGTGAATTTTTTCTTACTCCGATTAAAGTATTTGGTAGAGAAAGTGTCACGAAAATCCAAGAAGAAGCAGCATGAACCGAAATTTTGAATTTTCCTTATACGATTTCAGCTCTTCTCAAATTCTTAGCTTGGTATCGTTAGATTTTAGCAGTAGTTTGCAATATCTGACAATGCAGTCATCTTATATGTTATGATTTCATTCCTGTCCATAAAGATTGCAATTCTCAACAGTTTTATAAAATATTTTTTATAAGTAATTTGAATGCAAAAGTAGTACACCTCTCCAATAAAAGTTTAGTTATACCTGGAGCAGGATATATTAAGTTTGCCATGATATTTGTTACATGGAAGGAAGTGTCAGTGATTCTACAAAATAAATATGTCTATGTACCATGAATGATCAGCGGGATATCGATATAGCCATATTCGTTTGACTTTCTGAGTATAAGCGAGCTAGGCACTCATTTTTGCAAGAAATTGTCCAGAAATTGTACGCACGACCTTTTATCATCAAAAAGTTGCCGATTTGGCCAAATTGCCAATATCGTTTCACTTTAGCATATAGCTGTCATTCAAACTGAACGATTCGAACCAAATGCTTGTAGGGAAAACTTTTTAATTTGGCAAGATATCTTCAAGAAATTCGGTGCAGATTATTAACCAGAGCACTACTACAATATCCGAAGAAATAGTTCAGATCGGACCACTATAACAAAAAGCTGCCATGCAAATTGAGCGATTTAACTCAAGTCCTCATATTGAAAACTTTTCTGTTTGTCAAGGAATCTTCACGTTATTTGGCGTGGAGTATTACTCCAAACATTGCTATAACCTCCGAAGAAATTGTTAAGATCGGACGACTATAGCGTATAGTCGCCATACAAACAGACCCATCGAACTCAAGGCCTCGTAGGGAAAACTTTTTTATATTATATTTTGAAATGCGTTTCAAGCCTTTTTTATTTAAAATTTTTTTTTTTTCAAATTTTCATTAATATATACGCTTAAGTATGAGCACTTAAAGCGCTTTCATTTCCATTAAGCCTTGTATCAACTTTTGCTATCCATTACCTCTGTACTTTGCCAGCCACTTGGCAGATAATATACAACAATTAAATTCTTTCATGATTGCAATGTGTTTATACTTTATGCATTATGCCGCTTCAACTTGCCACACCAAGCTTCCGATATACAATATACGCGTGATATTCATTCCTTATGCTTAACATCTTTACACATTGTATTAAGCCAACTCAGAGCCGAGTCCACTCACACCGCTTTCGGCCTGTCTATTTTAGTTTGCTGCATATTATTAAAATTTTCTATTACTTTTACAGCTTTGTGTTGCTCTTCTTTCCTTTATTTTCTTTTTGCACTTCCCTTACTCACTTTTGCACTCAACCACTTAGGCGCGACCACTCACACTCGCCACATACAGCCGTAAGTTAGCAGGCAGGCGATACTTAACAAGTGAAAGATGCCGTTGCCGTTTCCAGTTATGTGGCGCATAAGTCACTTTTTATTAGCTATGAGCTGTGGCAAGTGAACGGTATAAACGCTGCTAACTTAGTGCAGGCAGTTGTGGCAAGCAGTTCGCCGTTGTTGCACGAAAGGATACAGCGAGTTAGCACTCACGTTTTGTGCGTATGGCGGCTGCTATATTGTGCTTTAAGCACACGCAAAGATCTCATTATCTGACGGCTATTGTCTGCGTGGCTTTTTCTTAACATTCTTTGGTTTGCCTTGCTATTTTTGCGCTTCACCACACACAATTCGCCCGGCGTGCTTGTTTCAATAAATTTCTTTGCTGCATTACGCTGATTCATAATTTCTATGCGCGTTGATTTTCATATTAAATTATGCTTGCATATCCTTGCCGTGCAGGACATATGATTAAATTTCGCTTTTCATATTATTTATGTGCTCGTGCGCAGCTATCAATTTCGGCGACTAGGCCTTTAATTTATTTCGTTGAAGATTTCATTGGAACTTATATAATACGTATATACATTTTTTTTTTGTGGTGTGCGTAAGGACCTACTTCAGTATACATGGCATGTAGCGGCTGACTTTGACAAAACTTTTCGCCAGCCACTCGTAGGTTCACAAGACTTTTGGGTGTGTGTGTGTAATATATACTCCTTTGTATAATAACTACTTTTACGTTCGCTGGCTCTTTCACGCATGCCGCGCCGCGCTACAGTGATTTTCATCAACGTCGTTAATATTAACTTTTGCAATAATTTTAACGAGAAATTGTGAAGTATGGCCTATTAGATAAGCGCAAAATTTGTTGCAAAGAACTTGCCGCACGCACACACACACACATACTTGTGTTCAAGTACCCACAAGGACATGCTATACATGGATGCGACAACAATTCAGCTCATTAACGGTTGAGAATGCTGGCTGATAAAGCTGAAGCTACTACACACACCCCCACAAGCATAAAAAATTTACCAGACACAGCGATAGTTGGCTGTGGCATGCGGTAGCCAAAAACTTTAAGCAGCAATAAACTACACGTACATACCTACCCACTAATATAATAGTTAGCGCGAGTTCAAGGATAATAATTGCCAAATCGTTGAGTGTGGTAGAGCTAGAGTGTATACCAAAAACTTAAGTCGAGTTATTAACTAAAATTTGTTTGTGTACACATCCGTGATTTATTAGCGATGTAGCGGTCATCAAAACAAATTTATAAATCAAGCAGGTCAAAGCTTAATAAACAAATAATTTGGCTTATCAGCGTCAAATGATTCATGCGTACTTATTTGCTGCATAAACAAAAGTTACAAGGCCAACTGACCTTGCCAAGTCTCTTTTTGAGTACACAACTGATTTCTAAATTTTTATTTGCACAAATATGTCAGTTAAGTAAAAAGGATATATGCCAGGATGCTGCCAAAACTCGCCACAGATGAGTGAAAATTTGTATGTGCTTAGAGTAAATGTAGATACATATCGTAGTATGTAGTGATTTACGAAATGTCTTGTAGATGACTTGGAAATGAAAGTCGAGTTGCGTAAGGGTTTTTGCTGCTCAGAAAAGAGTACGCATTATAATTCTTTAATAAAATTTGACTCGACAAAAAAAAGGATACATGGAAGGACATTCGAAAAATTGGTTGTAATTGAAAAAACCTTAGTGTATTATATGTATGAATGCAGACTGTTTGCCGTAGCAAGTAGTGAAACTGAAAAATTCTAAGTCTTTTCAAATAGACAGACAAGGTCAAATAAACATTTTGCATAAATAAAACATTTTACTTTTCATTATTGTATATGATTTCTTGAAAGTAAACTAGGAAACAACTGTAAAGCCTTTACATGTACATACATCTAATAAAACCTATGATTAATTTATATATTTAGTAATTAAGTTGAAACATATTATTGTTTATAATTGATTGCCACAAAGTTTTCAAGCACAACACTGCTATAAATCATATGTGTACGTCAAAACAGCAGTAAACAAGTCTTTTTATCTTAATAACATAAATTATATATTTTTTTGACATCATGAACGGAACTTATGAAACTTACTGACCATTCGCAAACCGTTTTTCAATTCTTAGCGGGTTATATAAAGTATTAAGCTTTGATAAGGACATACTCACTGAAAAATATATAAGACAGGACACTAATAATTACAATAGCATGTCACCGACAGTTAATTCATACCATAAAACGGTGTTGGTGGCTTCTGCTGTCAATTTGTAAAAATTAAAATATTTTTAGTGTAAATTCTGAACCATTTAAATACATTAAAACAACTAAAAAATTAATATTGGTTAAAATTCGGCATGAAATTTATTTTAGGGAAAAAGGATATATGGCAGGACATTATTAAAAGTAATAATTTGAGCGCAAAATATATGTTACTGCATAATATGACATTAGTATCAGATTGTGTTATACAATTTAAGTTGTGGAACGCAAACACGAAAAAGGATATATGAAAGGACATTTGTAAAGCCACATATTTTTTCTAGGAAAACAAATATATTTGCGCTTAAGTAGTAGGTCTGACTTGTAAAATGTAGTTGGGTTAGAAAGAGTGGGAGTTACGTCTTATAATCAAAATATAATTGTTTCAAACTACAAAGATAAGATTTTCTGTAAGATTTAAGCGTTTTAAACGTAGCTCACAAAAAGGATATATGAAAGGACATGCCTAACTAACTATTTTTTTGGTTATTTAAACTATTTAAATGTGCTCCTAATTGAATTGATACCTGCAAATTGTCACTACTCAATCAAACGCCATTATTCGCCTCACAACATCGCCAATTAAATTATAAAATTGCATTACTATTCGTTTGCAATTTATTTCGTATGTTTACAATACTTGATTGATTGTTCGACACATTTCCTTTATCGATTTCAGCCACAACTGTAATTAATCAGTGGTAAAAACCCTTCAATCGTTCAAAAGTGCATTTAATGTCCTTGTTGTTGACATGTTTTAAGCCACGAATGCATTTCCATTGTTACACCTCGCAACCACAGCCATTTACTGCAATTACAAGTACTACTGCCAACACTTAAATCCCACATTGACCCATATTTAGAGCAGTGCTCGTATTATACCACCCACCTTTGTTACAAGTAAATCCTTCCAATTTTAGTAGTTAGTATATGTGTGTAAGTACCGCAAGTAAATTGCAAACCATTATTCTTCGCCTTAAATGAAACATATGTCAAATACAATTGACTGCCAACAACGCCAATAGCAACCGTCTATTAAAGTGGTAGAGCCTCCATGGCGTCGGCGTAATGGTGTATAAGCATATATGTTAGCCATGGATATCCATCCTTGTTGGCCAACTAATGAAGCCAAAGCACATTGGGCGGCATACAAATGGCTGAAATTGGATGACAGACTGTCTGGCTAACTTACGGCACAAATAAATGGCCGGTGAATGGATGAATGGTTGCTCGCTTGATTGGTTATATAGCTAAATAGCTAGGTGCATATGCGTGATCACCGGCTGATGAAATACAATTCGTGCAACTCACAAATCTAGATAGTCCGTAGCCACATTTATTTGTGTGTAACTGCCTAATCGTATGTGGCTGATGCAGTTGCTGTCAAGAAAGTAGTCAACAACACGAACATAAATTAGGCGTTAATTTGATAAGCTCGTTGCTAGACGAGAGTAGCCGTATGAGTTTGGCGTTGCTCAGGACATTAACTAAGTTAGCTTGTAGTTGCGCTGCTTAGCGGTAATATGAAGTAACACATATAATCCTTTGTATGTATACCCTTAAGGCACCTTCTTAACCATAAATTAGGTGTAGCTATCGGATGGCATGTGGTGAGCGAGGTCTGAGGTACTCTTGAGTGGTTAGAATTACTGCTCAAGAAAACAAAATAATTTCTTTGAATAACAACAACATTTTTAAAACAGTTATCTTAAGCTTAAGGATCCTCTCGTCAGCAGCATAAGTCTTTTGGTCCAATTTTTGAGAGACTCCCGATCATAGAACGATTTCTCCTGAAATTAATGTTAAATGGAACATCAAATTTCTTACAGATTTCAATATAGTTCTGAAAACCCAAAAGCTGTGACACCGTTTAAGAAATATACATATGTATATTGAATTCCGAGTCGGAGTTACGATGATTGAGAGCTTTTTCTGCAGTCATTCATTGAGATCAGACTAAACTGGTAGTCGAAGGCAATACGATGACATTAGCGTCTATGATACATATGTTCAAGATTATGAGATTTCGAACAAAATTAATTTCTTGTATTGGAGCTTTTCAGTGAAGCTTTTTATGAGCTTTACCTCATTATCTTAGTAAAATGTAGACAAAGACTTGAAATAAGTAGTAAATCTGGTGATGCATAAACTATTAGAGAAAAATGTCGCATTTTCATTTATCTTATAAGCTTTTTGTGAGCTTTAGAATCTTTCTGTGAGCTTAAAGCTTTTAATAACCTTACTTAGAGCAGTGAAAACAAAGTCTTGAGAGAATTGAACAATTTTGTTGTGAAGTATGAGGATATTTTAAATAACGTAAAATTTTTGTATTAGAGGTTTTGAGTGAAGCTTTTTATGAACTTTACTACGAAACAAGATAAAGTGTAGACAAAGATGTGAGATACGTAGATAATCTGGTGAGACACTTAGATCTGGGGAAAAAGAAATATATCTCACTTTCAGATATCTTATGAGCTTTTTGTGAGCTTGAAGCTTTTCGTAAGTTTTACTTAGATCAGTTAAACCAAAGTCTTGAGAGAACTGAAAAATTGTGTTTCACTGCTGATGTTTGATAAGAATTCAAGGACCACTAAAAGCTTTTAATGAGCTTTACTAAACGGGCAGTGAAGGAAATGAAGGCAGAGACCTCGGAAAACTTTTGATAAGTCTACAGTCTATTGGGAAGATATTTATGCCAGAAAGTAAATGAAAAACATGTACATTGATCAAAACGAGGAAAAGTATAACCGCTAATTCTGTTCTATCCCTTATTCATACAATAACTACTGTCCTTTAAAGCATCAATTTCACTTCATTATCAAATTGTCCATACTTACTCCAGCTCACCAATCAAGCTTCTCAATTTCGTATGTAGCCGCTTGGTATTCTGTGTGTCGTCTCCTCTCTGGTATGTCAAATGATAGCGCCTTCAGACAACTCTTTAATTAGTGCATTGAAGTCTTACGTTGAAGCAAGCTGCAATTTCTGAGCGCCTTCACTTTCTACGCAGATCTTTTTCTTAAGCACTGGCAGACATATAAGTATAAGTATGAAGGTTTTTCTCACTACTCACTGAAGCTTTTCCGAGACAATGCGCTCGCATGTATTTATTAATTGCCCTCATTCACCAACTTGTAGTGGTGGTGGTGAGTGAAAGCTGTACAGGGTGCTCGCAAGATGGGTGTGCTGGTGTCATGCAAGTGAGTAAGAGATACTGCTTTTGGGGAAAGTGAGTCGTTGGAGGAAATATATTTTTTGGTGTTCGATTGTAGGCTGCTGAGTTGGTTATAGGCTTGTGGGTTTGTTATAGGCTTGTGAGTTACTTATCAGCCTGAGTTACGTTTCGGTTTGTAATTACTCAATTTTCCTTAATCAATACTTTTTTTTACTTTCCACTGTGTTGCTGCCGAGCTTGCAGTGCTTCTGAGTTACTGCTTTTTAATTTCTTTTATTTCTTTTTTCAATTTTTTTTTAACTTTTTTGTAGATAGAGAGCATGCAAGCAAATTAAGGCTAAACCTAATTGACTTATCTACGCTTGTGGGCATTGCATGACAGCTGCGAATGAATGAAGCGAATATCCACTGCCACTGTTGCACTACTTTTTTGTCTTTTTAATTTTCTTATGCGTGCATAATAGCATATTGATGATGAGCTAGGGTGAGGCGGTGTGTGCGGGGCGCAAAGGATGGCAGGAAGTGCAGGAGTAAAATAGCTGTTCGAGTAAAGCAATTAAATATGTGGGAGTGTTGGTTAATTTAGTTCGCATTGTTCTGAAGGACACTGCTGGTGGAGCATACGTATAGTCACATAACGATATGTATATAGTATGTAGGTACATTAGGGTCGTTCTAAAATGTTATTTACATCTTTTTTTAGCCTTAGTTTCTGAAAAGTCTTCGTTTCAGAAAATTTGACTGTAAGGTATATTGTTGGAATAGTATATATTGACAACTAGATATGTATGTACATATGTATACTCGTATACATACATATGTAGACATGTTAAGGTGGTTATAAAAAGTTAAGTTCCAATTTTTTTAGCCTTGCTTCTTTTAAACATTGTTGTTAAGGATATTGCTAGAGGAGTATGTGCACGTTCAAATATATGTCTAGGTGTATTAGGGTAGTTCTTAAGCATTGTATGAAGGCTTATTTCGGTGTTAAAAAATTTGTACTTGAAAATTATTTTTTAGGAGCATCAAAATATATACTACATTTGCATGCATAACATATGTATATGCTGTTAGGGAGGTTCTAAAAAATTAATTTCTTATTTTTTTTAGCTTCCAAACAATTATATTATAAGAATTTGTTCATTTTGTATGTCCAAATAAGTTGAAAATTTTGGTATATTAGGTTGGTTCTTAAAAATTAATTGAGAAACTTTTGTGGAATCAAAAAAATTCAGTAAGATATGCTCTGTAGTATCTATTTGGCGCCCAAATGAAAGAAAAATATTATTTTTTGGCTCCACATAGAAGAAAGTTGCCTCTGAATGCTATAAGACACTTCTGTGACTTGAAATTAGAGGTCTGTTGCCTAATTTTTATTGTATTTTTTTCAGTCTACATAAGTTTATATGAGATTTATACGTGCAAGCCGATTTCGCGTATCAAATATGAAAAAAATCTAAATTTTAACAAAATTGACTTCTGAGACACACCCTAATCCTCAAATATCACCACTCAAGTTCACAGGTTATGGCTTAGAAAACAGTAGTAGATAATTAGTTAGAAAATAATTGAAAAAATATTATTTGCACATTTAAGTACCACCCTAACATTTCGACATCCTCATATAATATCACATAATATTGGTATGTTATGGTTTGGTCTGCAGTAGTATCTATTCTAATGATAAATACTCATAATATCTTAAGAAAAAATGTTGTACTCTTATTTAAGTAGCACCCTAACATTTGGCCATAATTGTATGTATATATATAGGTATGAGGAAAAAAGTAATAAATCGTGCAGAATACTCAACTATTTCAAGCGGATAAGAATTGCCGCTACCAATCAACAGCAATGAAATGATAAAGTCAAGCGCAATGTACAAAAACAACAAAAAAACGGTGAGCTAAATGCTCAAGCCGAGATAAGACACAATGAGTGCATGAGAATGAGATGTTAAGAGGGACACGAATAAATTGGCGTAAAAAGTAGGCTAGATCAAAATCAACAGCGCACGGCTGATAGTTCTTTTTTCTGCGCTAAGCTCAATAAATGTGGCATTGTTATGGCTTGCAAAGCGGACATCAAGCTAGGGAACAACAACAAGCGCAACAACAGTAGGCAAGTCAAGTTGGCGGAGCTTGGGGTGAAGCAATTGCAGCAATTTTCTACACTATTGTGTTTTAGTAGAAGGCGGTAATGGAATATGCAAGTGAGAGAGAGAGAGAGCGAGCAATGGTAGCAGAAGGTGTGAGAGCGGAGGGGCAGAGCGTGTAGCTACAATATAACACTTCCACTACCGTTCCGTTACTTTAGCGTCAGGATGCTAGGGTAATTAGCGATTGACATGAATTGTTCATTAAGCCGGGTAGAGCGTGGCATAAGAATCGCCAACAACAAGGATGATTGCTGTGCGCACAAAAGTACAATGACTTCTCGGCTCATGCACGACTTCACTACAAGCAACTATATATTAATGCATGCTTATAAATAAAATATGTATACAAATATATAGGGAAGCGGCCATGTAAAAGTAGCTGCCGTTTAAGCTGTGACTCGGTCATTCGGTGCTATAGACACACACACACACACACTTATACAGATACTAACGATTACAAAAGTACGCTTTGGCTCTACTGCCCTGCTGCTGGCATTGCGAATGATGATGAATGATGCACGCAAAGATCGCATAGCAACGTTGCGCCGAGAAAAATGAAGGAAAAAAGCCAAAAACAAAAAAAAAAAAACAAGTAAAGCAAAAACTGCGAGACAAGCGAACTCAGCGGAAGCTCATAAAGTAGGTTAGTGTGCACGAAATTTTTATTATTTGGCTATTTATGCGCACTGAAGGAGGAAGGAGGAAGCAGCAAAGTGCAGCGGTGCACACAGCCACGCTTACTCATAATCAGAGCGGCAAAAGTAGTGTAAACTCCACACTGTCCACGCTGGCAGGCGTTACAGTAGTAAGGATATGCATATATCCTTCACACACACACACCCATACGTGCAAGCAGCACGTCTTGCTGGCTGCACAGGATGTGCATTATGCACATAAAATCATTCAACGTTGCGCTTTATTGACTGTGACAGCACAATTGTAAGTGAATGGATATTTATACAGACAGATAGTTAGATGGAGTCAGCAGTAATGGCAGCTCGGCTTACAAAAAAAAAAAGAACGAATGATTGCGCTTAATTGATGGATTTACGGCGTAGCAAAAAAACAAACAAAAGTATGGTAAATGTATGCGAGTTTGCATTAAATTTTTACGCTGCAATAATGCACTTTGAAGAAGTTTTAATTCAATAAATTTAATTACAGCAAATTCCGGTCAATTAAATGTGTCATAAAGTTGCGGAAAATTGCACAATGTAACATTCATGATGGTATGCTTAATAATAAAGTGGCTGAAATTGTTGTGGCATATATTGAATATAATAAATTTAAAATGTTAAAAAGCAATTGACAAAAATTCCTTACAAGTATCATTGATCGGTTAGTTTGTTTGGCAGCTGTATGCTATTTTGATCCGATCCGAAACATTTCGATGGAGACTGTGTTATTAGCTTAAGAAATAATCTATACCGAATTTCGTGAAAATATCTCGTCAAATGAAAAAGTTGTCCATACAAGAATTTGGTTTGTACGGCTGAAGAACTAATTCGCGTATACCATATAAAGACTGACGTGCGGACGGTATCGTCCCATCTCGTCATGCTGATCATTTATATATTTATTTTATATGGTCTCTGATGATTCCTTTTGTTCATTACAAGCTTCGTGTCAAACTTGTTCGTTTCGAAAATCCACCAACTATGAAGTAAATCTTACTTCTGACTAGGTTCCCTGACTACGAAGGAAAAAAGAAAATATCACGCAGCCCAGAAACAGTTAAATCTGTCCCTGCTGTCTGAACTCACCATTCCACATGTCAGCAGATTAGTTGACTCAGTCATCTAACAGCCGTCTAGTCTTACCTAACTTACAATACAAAAGAAGACTAAGTAATCCTAACGCTTTTATCGAAAAGAGGGAAGAAATCGAAGATGCGGAAGCGTTAGAAAAATTACATACTTTGATAAAAATGTTGAGCTTTATGGAGAGACATCTATGAGCAGAAAATCATATACTTAGATCAAAGACTCAAGGCGAGTAATAATACGTTTCATGACATCCTGGTAGTTGGAAACGTTAACGTGTCGCTGTACTTTGACAAAATTGAGTGATTTTAGAACCAATCTTAGGTCCATATGATCTTTTAAAATTGATTTCAATAAACCTTCCGATATTCCAACGATGCCAGTAAGATCTCTGACTTTTAAACGTCGATTCTCAAGCACTAACTCCTTTACTTTATTGATCATAAAAATTTTTAAATTCTTTAAGAATTTGTCTCAAATCAAATAAACTCCACGCAGCAACCTTAAAGCCGTCTCGTCTCCCACACAGCATCCCAATACGACCGCTAGCAGACAATGAGCGTTGGCTGGCTGGCTAGCTCTCTCAATAAGTGTCATTGGTGCCAAAGAAACGACACATTACCCGGAGTAATAAAACTACAAATACACACACACTCGAGCTTGGAATGATGGCCAACAAATGTCTAACAATGTAACAGCCACATAGAAGCGGACCACAACAACACATGCCACAGCAGCCGCATCGAAATGCCACAAGCATCAATAGAATGGCGTTAAAGGTGAAGAGGGGTAGCAAACAGCATACATACATACATATACATGTCTGCAATGCCGCTTAGTGCGGGTGTAAATGAAAGCGCTGAAGAGCATACTACATGCTTATATGCATACATATGTACATACACATATATTGTTATTTAGTTGGGTATTTTTTTCGTTGTAGTAGTTGCATTGTTGAGACAAACTTTTATGCACCGCAACACGTCAACAACAAGCAAACGCTGCTAGTAGTCAGCACGCCCAGCCAAAGCCAAAGCTAAAGCAAACAACAAAAGCAAGCAACATTCAAGGACATGGCAGCAATAAATCGCAATATGCACGTGTACGCGCATACATATAAAGTTGTTGCTGCTGCCCAGCTGGTTTGTGTGCGTGTGTTTATTGAAGTAAAAAAGGCGAGCAAAATGCAATAAAGCACTGTTTTAGTGGCGTTGAAAGCGCAGCAAGGATAATGAATGCTATGCAAGCGAGTAGTAGCATGTAAATACGTATGTATGTATGTGTGCGTGTATTTACATATCCATGCATTAGCGCTCGCTGTGTGTGCGTTTGATAACGAATTTCCACAAACAAGGACATGCGGTCTGTGATAGTGTTATTGCTCAAACAAACTAGCATGTTTTTAGATATTTGTATGGTAATCCAGCTGCAATATTCGCGATCCCGAAACACAATTATTTTTAAAAAACTTAAATTTAACTTTAAATTAATTGGTGTTGAAAAAATATTGCAACGATAACATTATAGTTTTTAATCCCGAAATTTCGGGATTTTGAAAATTTGTTAAAATTAAATATACGAAATCACCGATTAAGCATATGACATCCGAAAAACCGGTTTATGTCATTTTAATGCTGTAGTCCCGAAATTTCGGTATTGTTAAAGATGTTCTTAAAGCGCACTAATTTATTTGTTTAAGTGTATAGCCGCAAGAATTCCAGTAATTTTTTTTGCAATCCCGAAATTTCGGGACTCGTGCCCAAATTAATTATTATATTTTATAATGTCCATACAGATATTACGTCAAAAATGGCTGCAAAAAGTCTATCTATTTTCTAGTCCGAAAATTTCGGTATTGTCAAAGAAGGTGAGCTTTACCGATATATGTACATACATATACAGCTAAGCTCAAAAATTACAATAAGCTAAATTTTTACTTTTCCATCCCGAAATTTCGGGATTGTAAAAGTTATCCTTAATGTGTTTATAAGCACATGTTCTATTTCCATACACACTTTCCAATATAACATTAAGCTTTTTTTTACTTGCCACGCTTGTGGGCATAAATGGTTTAACGTGTCCCATATAAGCGAGTGACTGAGCGACTGACTGAGAGTGACACGCGTGTGTTGACGTTGAAATTTAGAATTTTACCCAACAAACTGTGATTCGATTTGAATACTTAAGTAGCACAACGATCAGTCATGGACGCACATCTAGACAGCAAACAACTAGTTTTTGAGGTCGAACTTGAAAAAAAGCAGGAATATGCAAATACACACACATATGTAGCTGAAATGTGTGTTACTGTGAATTTTTGTACATAGTATATGTGTATATAAGCAAGCACCAGTAGTCAAATAATGTCCTTTGCCCGACTGCAAAAAATATTCCTCTCACTTTCCACGCACATAACCATAAATCTTCTTTTTCTTCAATATTAGCATGTTTGCCCGTGTGTGTTTATATGCACATGTGTGTGTGTGTGCTGTTTGACCATGATGTAGGTTAATTGCTTGTACATAGCTTTATGTAACCAAAAGTTGCAGTTCGTATTTGTGCTCGTATTACAAAATAAGCAAGCTGCTGACCGCCCACGTTTTGTTGTTGCTTATTTGCTTATATGTGTGTGTGAGTTTGAAATATTTTAAAGCTACAAGCGCTTGATTTCATCAATTAGCCAAACTGAAATGCTAAACTTTTGCTCACACCACACACACACAGAGGCAAAAATATACACGAATGATGAGGGTGTAATCCGTTTATGCAAAAAGCGCTGCATAATTCACACATGCAAATATTCGGAGCTAGCAAAATTTTTCCCAAAGGTATTACATATACTTTAATTATAAATGCACGTGTGTGAAAATTATTTGCTGCCAGAATAAAGCGCTTTTAAATTGCTTTTATTTGCTTACAATTTAAGTCGTTCAAATTTCAATATTTCATAAGACAGATTATTTTCAAAGAGAACTTTTATGAAAGAATATTTTATATAAAATAGAATTTATAGTAATTTTTCTTATGCCTAATACCTCTTTTATTTAAAAAAAAAATAAATATCCTTTCACACTAAATAAGCTCAAGAGATGCTTCACTGTGACAAAGAGTACCTCAATTTCCAATACTCCTAACCTTAAATTAGATTTCATTACATCTTTGTGAGGCGACTGATATCTGTTGTTACCATAATTCTAAAAGCTTGTCTCATAGCAACTTAATTCCTAACCATTTAAGGCAAACCATATATTCATATAGCTTTAGCTAAGAGAAAACAGCACTAACGTTGTTGCTCTTACCGACAGATTTTTCGGCAAATAACCGACCACCAAGGCCAACCATCGAAACCGCTATCGTAACTGTCAACTAAACTGCTTCGTAATCAGTATCCTTACAAACTTTATAGAATTTTGTCATATTTTTTGGAACCTTTGTTGGTTTTAGAGCCAAGTTATAGTACCAGAATCGTCACTTCGAGGTATAAAGAGGTTATCTTCCTATAAAAAATTGATACACCGCGCAGTTGGAACAATGGCCTCACGTTCGCTCAGCTGGTTGACTATCCGCTTCTGCACGACTTCAAGATCCTTTTGGCATAGAGGAGAACGCATGAGACCTTCTGAACTACTTGCCCTTAAAAAAGTTCATCTAGCCGCAAGCCGCAAGAGTTCTTACTGGACAATATCCAATAGGGATTTATGGGATAAGAGTAAAAACCTTTATCAGACGTAAGTTGTCAAAAAGTAGTGTGAACTGGAATTATTCATGCACTATCTTCGCCATTAAACAGCTTTTCCAAAACTGAGGTTGAAACATCTCAACAGTCTTATCTTCAAAGAACCAGGAAACGTAGCAGGAACTGGCATTTGTCTTCTCAAACAATTTTTGATATATTGGAAACGCTTTTCGATTTTTTCGTTCTTATGATTGATGAGATCCTTGTTAGGATCGACCTAATAACTTAACCTAACTTCTCAACTTTCAATCTAGAAACAATAAAGCAAATAAGCATAGATATTAAACATTTGCCTCCATCTCTCTACTTTCTTATAATACATGTTTAATATGCTTTAAATTACTCCCAACTCCTGCTTCAGTCTTATTTAGTCCACATTGGTCCTTCTCTCTCACGAATGCAGCGCTGATTCATGCTCTTGAATTTGTTGTACTTTAAACGAAGGCAGACAACAAACAGCTGACCTATGCAAACATAAATCGGATTTTATTGTTAAGTTGATTATATTTCACTTTATTTACATAATGTCCGCAATACTGGCAAACAACTGATGCCAAAGCAAACAACCGAAAATGCACAAGAAGAAAACAGCGGTTGAACAAATGTGAGGAGAAATGGAATTCAATGGAAATCGTATCACACAAGGAGTGTATTCCTTGGTGTATTATTGCGTGGGAAGTTCTCGTTTATATGTACCAAAATTTTACTATTTCTGTAAAGTATGAAGTAATTGAGCTGATACGCGAAGTTAAGCGGATTTTACGATTTTTGTTTTATGAAATATTTGTTTTAGGAATCTGTCTTTAATGAAGGTGCTGCTAGGAATGGTATATAAATTGAAGTATGGAGAATGCTGCTATGTTAGAAAGTGGAAATTTTGAATATAGAAATGTTGAGGTAAAAGGTTATATGCTTAAATTATTAGTTGATTATCCTTGATATCTATCTACAGATAGTTGTGCCTGAATAGCATATCGACCATTTAATCGCCAATAAGTCTCAGATAATTGGGAGATACAAGTTTTTTATCATTTCGAATGAAATATTATGAAAAATATTTGAGTTTTGGTTATAAATTGGTTATATATCGGTTATATATTGGTTATCTATCAGTTATCTATTAGTTAAATCTGACAGCGGAAGTTTAAAAGTTTATGCATACATATATATGACGGAAAAACGATATAATAGAAACCACTTGAATTAAAACAAAAAATTTAGTTTTGGTTATAAAGTGGTTATATATTGGTTATATATAAGTTAAATCTGATAAGGGAAGCTTAAAAATTTATGCATACATATACGAAGGAAAAACTATATAATAGAAACCACTTGAATTGAAACAAAATTTAAAAAGTGGTTATATCTGAAATTGTATATAACAAGTTTATATAATTATAAATCTAGGGAATCAGTTTTGATTTTTTTGATGATAGTTTTGACAACATTTTATTTATTTCCAACTTTACAGTGTCAAACGAGATATATAAATTTAAAGTAAATTTTCCAAAAATTTTTCTCTGTGAAGTTGTTGACAAATGCCTACATATATATTTCACTGTAACAGCGTAAAGGTTCCTTTGTAATTTTACTCAGCGCAAAGACATGCTGGCGCTCCTACTCAATTGTCTGCGGATTTATTTGAAAATTTCTGTTCACAAAAATCTTGCATTTTTTCACAAAAACTCAATATTTTTCCAGCAGAACACACATGCATATATATGTACATACACATAAAAATATATTTATATGTGTTTATTTGTAGGTGTTAGTATCCTATAACCAATAGCTTGATATATGCCGGCAAATTTGCTGGTATGCGTGTGTGTCGCTCCGCTCTGGTTCAACGTCACGGCCATTCGCACGCACACTTGTCTTGTCTACCAGCCCAAGTATGCGTTTGTGAAATTCCTTTAAAGGCAGCAATGCACAAGTACCCACTTCGCAAATAAAAAAATAAAAAAAAAAAATGGAGGTAAAAAAGAATTCATAATAATAATAGGGAAAATCAATAGTCTTACCAAGTGTGGTGTAGTTAAAGAATAGCTGTATGAAATTGTTTGTTGAAGAAGCAGAAAAGCGGTAGAACCATGAGTGAAGATGCTGTGCATGAATGTAAGTAAGATATGTTGGCATCGAGTAAAGGACCAACCAGTTAGGGATATGTGTTGACGTTGAATGCGCTGTAAGTGAAAAATGTCCTTTTTCACATGTCACAATCATAAGTTAAACATAGAAGAGAGTTTAACATACAAACATATATGAACAAGAGAATTTTCTTTTTTGGTTTTTTATATTTTTTTTGTGAAAAAATATATGTATATGCATGACATAAATGTGTTAGAAATATATATGTATATGTGTGCTAGTGTTTTTTCATGAATTCATAAGCTTAGACATTTTCTACCGTAATCAATAAGGCCGTCTGGCGACTCACTTTTCGATTAGCTAATATTTGCTTTATGCCCTTAGCTCTTAACATACAAATCTCTTGCCATCTTACACCCACTCCAACTCAGTTTTGTGACTTTAAGTAAGCACGTCCACACATTTTTTTAACCAGCCCGCACGCATTTCGCTTTAAAAAGTGCGTTTACGCCACCCACGTTGAATCCAGGATGTGCCCAGCAGCCACACTCGTTGCCAATTCAATACTTAACACCCCAGTGTACATCCCAGCAATTTTTCGACAACACTTGCCCGGTGGTCATGCCAATAGTTGCACCTTCATTTAATTGTTGGTTGCCACAGTTATGGCCAAACTATTGTTGCCAATCACAAAAAAGTAAAAATAAAATAAATAAGCAATTTTAGAAAAATGCTTCAGAGCGTCCTTTTGCCCAAATTGAAAATGTCTAAATTTTTTGGCAGTCAATAGCCGGTGCGAAAGTGGCGAGTCATTGACACAACACAGCGCAATAATACCATAATACCAGCAACCGGAAACAGGATGTTGACATTTAGGTGAGCAGTTACAATGTAACAGCATGACGGCGCACATATGTTGGCCCACACATACGCACACACATACAACATATTTTTAAGGATATGGTGATGTTGTAGCACTATGCGTCAGTTTTGACCAGTCTACCCATTGTAGCCTGTTTTGTTGTTATTTATTTATTATTATTTTATTTTCATTCATACTTTTTTTTGCATTTTCATTGCTAGTGTTGCTTAGCGTCAGGATTTTCATACTTGATTTCACTGCTTTTGACAACATTATTATTGTTATTATGATTTTACCTTAAATTCTTGCAGCATTCAATTTTAGTTTTGTTGATATTTGTTATTCTTTTTTTGCAGACTACACAGGTTTTCAGCTCAATCAATATGGATAGCTTTGGGTAAGTGAAACAGTTTACCTTTACATTTATAAATAACCGAATATGGTTGTGTACATATGTGTATTACTCTTTGGTGTATATATATTTCCATGGCAATATTTTGCCTAACACAACTTTTTTATTGCTGATATTTTGCATTATTCGATAAAAACTATTCGAGATTCGAATAAGAGTATTTTATTAAGCTTCGCAACTGAAGCTTTAAAATTCAATAAATTTGCTTTAAAAAAACATTATCAGATATTTACTGAAAGTAGAAATACCTAAATTAACTTAAATTGACTTAGCATATTTTAAAATAATCAATTGTTTTGTTTGCATTGCGTCAAACTAAATTTATTTGTAACTCAACATCAGCAAACTCTTTCTCGCCATTTGGTGAAATTAGAATAAATTTATGGGTGGTTTGAAAAAATGTTTGCTAATAATTATATTACACCATATTTGTGGTGTAAGAAAAGAGATTTAGTTGTAAGGTTACTAGAACAAAGTGGAAAAAGCAGCCCTGGACAAGCTTTTGTTATATTTCAACTTGATTTCTGGTGAATAGACTCCTAGGTACAATGTGATTTCATGACCTTTTTCTATTACTTTTAACTAAATTCCGCGGTATAAAGTGATTTTGTTAAATTTTTCTACCATGTCGACATAATGCTATCCAAAGCTTGGGAACAATGTGTATTATTTGCTACAATATGAGCCACCGACTAAAAAAACCTTTCTCTGGACTCATATTCATATCGTAAGGTATGTCTAAGTTCAATGAACTCTACAAATCACAAAACTATGTCTTATCTCATAAAATAGTAAGTTTTTTAAAATCTAACGACAACTGTGCGAACTCTTGGTAACTTTAACTAAACTCACTTAACTGCCAGTATACTTCAAAAGAGTTGATAACTGGACACTCCGGGGAGTTTTCTTTTTTTTCTGATTCCAGCACCAAAAAATATGTTTTCATTGAAAAAGTAGCGAAAAAGAAATAAATATATTTTTATAACCTTAACTGTATACCATTTTCCACTCTCAATAGCTCATACAGAGTATATCCTTTCACAGGGCAGCAAACCTTGAATTCATTTTGGGCTTATCTAAACATAGAATCCAATGAATATTTAATTTATAGCAGAAAGTAGAGCAAAGTTTGTTTACATATATTTGCTACATAAATTGCATTATTAAATAAAGTCATTTATTAATGGAAAAAATCTGCCTGCCGCCGCCCTACGGAGTCAACAAGGATATATGAAGATTAACAATTCATAAATAAAACGATGATAAGCTGCTGTACAAGCGGCATATAGCCATACAGCTGGGCAATAATAATTTCTAATATATACGCACATAAAAATTTGTATGTGTGTGTGTGTATGGCACGTTTTTAAGTATGCGTGTGTGTGTGAGCTTTTCGCTGCCTGTGTCAACAATATCGATTTTTTTCGAAAACGCTTTTTGTTGTCCAACAATGTTTTCTTTATTCTCATACATATGTACATATACATATATCATATACATACATATACATATATATTTAAACGTTTTTGTTGTTTTAGCTAGTTGTTATGCCTTGTCGTTGTATTTGATATTAGAATAATAATATTTCATATTGCCTGCTGTGTTGTGCTATGCTATGCTGTGCTATGTTTGTATGCTTTGTTGCTTTAGTTGCAGTAAGCCTGTATTAGTGCGTGTGTGTGTGTGGACAAGCTTTTGGCATTTATTTATTTTGTTTTAACATTTATGTTTGTTGTTGCGCATGTTTTTGTTGTTGTTGATAATTCAATTTCACATGACATGACTTCATCGTTATTTCATAAATACATCAACACAATTTCAGACACATGTAAACATGTTTGGATAGCAATACTGCAAAGGTTAGGGTGATACATAAAAATTTTATTAAAAAAATATTTAAAATTTTTTATTTTTTAACGTAACGCGAACATAATGTCCGAAATGGTGGAAAACGAGAACAAAAATTTAGCTTCACAACTTCAAAGGATTTCCTAGAACCACTAGGTTCCTATCGTTCAGTTTGTATGGCAGCTATGTGCTAAAGTTATGCGATCTGAACCATTTATAAGGAGATTATGCGATTGACTGAGACAATAATCTATGCAAAATTTGTTGAAGATATCTCGTCAAATGAGAAAGTTTTCCATATAAGCACTTGGTTACGATCGTTCAGTTTGTATGGCAGCTATATGCTATAGTTATCCAATCTGAACCATTTTCACGCAGATTTTACTATTGATTTAAGGAATACTTTTTACCAAATTTCGTGCAGATATCTCATCAAATGAAAGAGTTTTTCATACAAGCAATAGGTTCCGATTATTCAGTTTGTATGGCAGCTATATGCCATAGTAGTCGAATAACAACGATTCCGGTAAATGATCAGCTGCTTGGTAAGCAAAGGACATGTGCAAAGTTTCAGAACAATATATCAAAAACTTAGCGACAGACAGTTTATATGGACATGTCTAACTCGACTCAGTTCACAAGTCGATATAAATACTAGGGCTTCCAACGTTTCCTCTTGGTGTTGCAAACTTAATCTATTCTATTCTTGATATCAGTATGATTTTTTTTTGTCCACCCTAATGTGGGTGTGTGTGAGTTTACATATACATATGTATGTATATGTGTGTGTGGCCGTGTTTGTGTGCCTGTGTAGTCACGCATTAAGCGATTTTTGCACACTAATGGGTCACTTACTATGTATGGACAGTTCAATGATGCTAGAGATATGTTGTATGTGCGTGTGTATTGGTATGCATGTGTCCACATATGTGTGCGTTTGCATAAATGTATTTTGATTAGTTCGCAAATAGTTGGCATTTTTAGTAAGCGCACAAAATTGTAATGCAATTTATTACATAATCAATTGATTGAGTATATTTTGTTGGTAAAATGAGTGATTTTGTGACTTTTGATAGAATTTATTTTTTTGAAAAATTCCCAAAATTTTCAAAATTTATCATTGCTGCTTTCTACAGTTATGCAATTTAATTTCTGCAATTCAAAGAATGCTGTCGATACATATCAACTGAATTGAATTAAAAATCTCGCTCTGTAAGTTCTAAATCAAGCGCTCACCTTGACGGCCTTCCCCTTACTTGTTGTTGGAACGAAAGTTTTGTGGCAGCCATAAATTCTGTGTTTACCTTGAAAACGTTAGTCGCTAACGTTGTCCTGCATTCATCTTTAGCCACGGTATCACTCTAAGCAGGGGTATACCGTTACAAGTATGCGTCTGTTCACAGCTTTGTTGCAACATGTTAATGTGCTGTTACCGAAATACGCATGCCGGGCGGAAGTGACAACATTTCGGTGGCATAGTTTATGGTCTACTTTGCATGCGATGTGCAGCAAACGCGCTAGACGCCAACAACAACAACAAGCTATAGAACAACAGCAGCTCAGAGCATTATGTGGCATGGTTATTGTGAGTGTCACATACTCCTTTGCGGATTTTAAGCAAGTAGGGAGCACTATTTTCAACAACAACCACGCGAGCGTAATAACAACATCACAGCGCCAACAACAACAACATAACGTCAACAACAGTAACAACAGTTCAGTTTGTAAGCTTAACTCGCCATTGCGACTGCGATTTATTGCATGCGCCACAAATGACAGAGGCAAGCTCACACACACACACACAGTTTTGTGCGCCGCTCTGGCTGTTTAACGCTAGTCTTGTGTATGGCATTAAATCAGTTTGGGCACCTTTAGTGCCTTGAAGTAGCTTCAAATTGATTGCCTTGCTTTGCTCTGTAGTTGCAGCTTTCGCTGAAGCCGAGCGCTTTAGTCTCGGTTGGTCGATTTTGTGATCAGGCAGGTTAAAGTGATATATTAGTTTTGAGCTGTTCAGTAATAACCGTATAGTTCTACCAGTTTGGTCTAATTGTCATCTTCTTCCTTTAATATGGTTAGTTCGAAACATTTTAATTTTTCTAGGTGCTTTACTACTCTTTTAAGCACTAGATATTTTCTGTACCAATCACGGGTCAGGTCAAGAATTGGTGTTCGGAATTCGTATGCTAAGTGAATGGAACACCATAAACAGTATAGGCTGAGGACGCCCAAAAGAGGTTGTTACCAAAGAAAACTTCAAAAAAGTCCACAAAATTATTTTGGTTGACCCTAAAGTGAAGTTGTTGCAGATAGCAGACACTCTAAAGATATCAACTGAATGAGTACAATATATCGCTCACGAATACCTGGATATGAGAGAGCTCTATGCCAAGTGAGCTGACGCGGCGCTCACTTTTGACCAGAAACAACGACAAATTTATGATTCGGAGCAGTATTTGGAGATGCTGAGGCGTAATCAACCCGAGTTTTTGCGTTGATATGTGACAACGGATGAAACAGGGCTCCATCAGCTCACTCTGAAGTCTAATTGACAGCCTTTTGAATGGGTTGCACGCGCTGAACCCGTTCCAAACCGTGGTAAAAGGCAACAGTCAGCTGGCAAGGTTATGGTTATGTGTCTGTATTTTGGGAAGAGCATGGAATAATTTTTATTGACTTTCTTGAAAAAGGTAGGACCATCAACAACGACTAAGCGATTACGTAAGTGTATGGGACGTTTTGAAGTACAAAATCGCCAAATACGCATTCGAAGAAAAAGGGTAATTAATCATATCACAAGTCAGTGAAAAATATGGCAAAAATCCATGTATTTGGTTTCGAATTGTTTCCGCCTCCACTACATTCTCCAGATCTGGTCCCTACGACTATTTCCTGTATTCAGATTTTAAAAGAATGCTCGCTGGTAAGAAATTCTAATCGAATGATAGCGTAATTGCCGATACTGAGGGCTTTTTTTGAAGCAAAGACCAAATCGTACTACCAAAATAATATCGAAAAGTTGGACGGTTGCTGCAATCAATGTATCATCCTTGAAGTAAACTATGCTAAATATATACTCGAATTTTGTTAAAAAAAAATGTTTTACCATGGTAGACCTTTTCAAGTGACCCTCTACAAAAAATTGAAAATCTATAACCAATATATAACGCATATATAACCAATATATAGGTATGTTGGTAGTGTATGATAACCAATGCATAACAATATTATAACCAAAACTCAAATTTGGTTTTAATATATCGTTTCTCCTTCGCCTGTAAACTTATGAAAATTATGTTACGTTGTTTTGCATTTAAGGTAACGAAATATTTTTAGTTTTGGCAGAATCTCCTCTGCTTCAGACCAATTTGCTGATCTATCACAAATTTGGATCAAATAGCTTTCATAGTGAAATCTCTGGTTTTGAAGATTATAGAATTTTTTGTAAGTTGAATCTGTGTTAGGGATTTTTTTGTTTAAAACCTCTAAAATTGCCTTACAGCCATTAATTTTTATTTTCAACATTGATTTTTTATACCAACTTTATTGGCTCAGCTTTAAGTAGAGCAATATTCTAGCAGTTCTCTGCATATGTGTGCCAAATTAGTGAAAATTATATACATACAAAGCTAAAAGCACACAACTCACACACAGTCTTTAATCGATTGTTGAAAATGAAAGTCACTGAAGTGTCTGGCAGAAAAATATGAGGTCACTAAACTTGAGATGAAATAAAGCGCAACCAAAGAAAGCTTGCGTTGAAATGTGCCAACCATAAACTGTATATATATTCATATATACTTTATATACGTGGATATGTATATATTATATACGGCTGGGTACCTACTATGGTGACTAGGGACACAACCAGCACTACTTAACCGCAAATAGCTGTGGGTTCCTTTGATGATTAAGGGTATTGCAATGCTGCTGCAGAAAAAAATATATATCCTGCCACACCAGCTAAATAAGCTATTTACAACAACATGTATTTGCATGTAAATCTATACTTGCTGCTGCTATCATATTTGAACACAAAAGCTTAAAGCTTGCATTATTTTCTCTATAAGTATGTATTAGTCCAAGTGTATGTATGCATTAGTCTCAGTGTATGTGTGCATTAGTATAAGTGTATGCGTGTATATGCATTTGTAAGTGTTACACTTTGTATCTGTCGAAGGCATCCTGAAGCACCTACGAAATAATGAGGTCAATATATTTCAGAAATAATTACAATGCTCACTCTCCGCAACATTAAGGTATGCAAGTGGCAACACATACTCATGTAAGTGTATGTGTATGCGACATAAACATGCAAAAGCTACAAGCACTTGTACGTTGACACAAAGGATACTAATGCCCTTATATATGACGCTACAAACACATCATACACACACATACACTTATATTATAGAGCAACAAAATGACATCCTAAGCACTTCGAGTGGCTGGAAAATAGGAGCTTTCGCAGCAGCCGACAGGGCAAGGAGGTGTTAATGAAAGGCATGGAAAATTAGGTATTTATATGCGCATAGCTGTGTATGCATGTATGCTTTAATCTATTGTTAGTTTGTGTATGGTCGGGCTAGTTGATATCCTTTAACAAGCATATACGAGCTATTAGGTGACAAAAAATATGGAGTTACCCAGTGGCAACGTGGAGTAGTGCGGATTTTGAGTATCTGTTCATGTACTAGGTTCTAATAGTACCGGAGACTACCAAAAAATGCCTTTCTGTTCTAAGATATAGTCCAATTTGAACAAGTTGGGAACTAGACGTATTTATTGCCGGATTTTTTTGTTACTCTTTTTTTAATTATTAGATGATATATGTAATCTTCTTTTATAAAAACATTTAATATAATTCCATTATAAAATTTCTAGAATATTTGGAGCTAGTTATGAACTAGTTGGGAACTAGTCGAAAGGTATATTTTGCATTTTGCAATATTTTTTCAAAATTGTGAGAACCCTTTATAAAAACGCTGTATATGATTTCAATTTACCATTTCTAGTCAATTTTGAACTAGTTTGAGTTGAACCAGTTGGGAACTAGTTATATTTTTTGGCATATTTTTAAACTGTTGGATCATTTCTGTAATTTTCCCTTATAGAAATACTATATATGATTCCCTATTCCATTTACAACCCAATTGGGACTAGTTTGGTAGTTACTTGTGAACTTATTCAAACAATATAAGCATCTTAGCTGAACAGTGTTCTGGTCACTGACATACTCACCTACATATGTGTTCTCCTACTTACATTTAGGCATAAATTTCACTTTAATAAATATATTTAACCATAGACAACATAGATTTTCATTATCAAAATATGGACCATCCATATCAAACACACACATGCACATACGAAAACATGAAAATAGAGCTTAGAATAATAATATTAGTAGCACAAGAGCAAAATATTTCAAGCAGCCTTAGCCTGCGACATGCCGAGCTAGACGAGTAGCAGCAGGCGCAGCAGCACTTGGTGAAACTCGAGACTGATGCCAAGGCAATACAACACAATAAAATACAATAACATAAAGGCAGCAAAAACAATACAAACTAATGTTGTAAATGTGTGACAATATAGCAAGCCATGCCGAGCGTTGTAGTAGGCAAAGCCAGCAGGTTCTGAACAAAGAAAACAGTTGGCTGTTAAGAAAAGTAAGAAAAAAAACGAAATAAAATCACAAGCTGTGCGACGACTGCTGCTAAAAGGAGCAACGAAAAATGCGAAGAAAAACATGAAAAAATAAAACTGATATTTTGATGATGCTTCATAGTTACAGGATAGTTTTCGCGCATGTGTGTATGTTTTTTCGATGTATTTGTGTGTCAGCATGCGAGACTGTGGTGAGTTTCGCTTGCACACAGTTATGACAACAGCTGCTTGACAAGTCACGCGGCTTCCTAAAAGCAGACCACAATATACTATATAGTACAGAGCGCACACACACACACTAATAAATATGCTGGCATACATCATATATGCATGTATGTTTGAAGGCATGTGTATGTGCTTGGCAGGCACTCAGCAGGCGCAAAGTAGAATAAATGTATTTATGGTGACTTCAGCAACGCACAACTATGCGCGTGCATGTGTATGTGAGCATTCGCACATACAAATATAGTGAAGTACCTAATATAATGAAATCAGCTCTTCAACAAAGTATACTTCTAGCTGAAAGCATAAAATTGTTGAATAAAATTTTATATTTTCAGAGAGAGAGAGAGGGAAAAGAGCGCGCACACGAAAATAGCGCTCCATATACTGCTCAGTTTTATTTGAATGTTGAGCCTAAAAGTGTCTTTGAGGTAAAATTTCCCAGTTTTTTAGTCTCCGTCTAGTTTTGGGAAATTTCTTTTACTCTCGCTGGCAGCTTTATAGCTGAGCGCATTTGTGGAGCAAATATGAACGTAAAAAATTTTCTTCAGTTAAAGAATTTCTTTGTTAAGCAGGCATACATACACACACACCGTATTATTGTACATAATGCTCCTAGATTGCTAGTTAATTAGGCGTTGTTGTTATATTTCATTTTAAGGGGTTTGTTTGTATGAGCCTGGGTATTAGCAATTTCGTGGAAATCATTTTTTAATTATAGTTATCATTTTCCATTGCTTTGCAATATTGAATTGTGCAAAATTGTCGCACAAAGTATTGGTCTTTGATCAGAAATGTAATAACTCAAGCAATCGTGTTCGCGTGTGGTTAGTAATTCTGAGAATGCTATTAATTACTGTATGTCCTTATAAACAAGAGTGTGAGAAATTAAAGAGTGATTATGGAAAATTCAAAAATTGTATGCTTTGACCGACGACGACTTGACGTTTCGTGTCATTTGTTGAGTGGCTTTGAACAATATCGAGCTTGGAAAGGAGCTTAGTTTATGTTCAGATACGAGTTGATTGTCTGATAAATCATTATGGGGGGTCTTGTTGTCTTGTAAAAGGCTTTTAATTTATTTAATTAATTAATTTTAATTAAATTTAATTTTAATTAGCTTTTAATTTTAAATTTACTGTTAAATTTAATTTCAAAAAAATTTTATTTTATTTTTAGTCTGATTTAAATTTTATCTTTAAATTAAATTTCAATTTTATTTCAATTAATTTTACTTTAATTTAATTTAAATTTTAGTCTTTAAGAAAAAATTAATTAGCAAATTAATTAATTTTAATTTAATTTAACTTTAATGTCAGACTTAATTTATTCTTAATTAATATAAAAAAATTATATAAATTACTTAATTAGGTACTTTAATTTTTAATTAATTAGTTAATTTAAATTTTTTTATTAATTTCATTTAGACTCAGTTAAGACAATTAAATTGTAATAATGAGTTAATTAAAATTTTTTATTTTAATTAAAATTAAATTATTATATAATAAACTTAATTAATATATTTTAATTAAATTTAAAAAATTAAACTGAAATTCATTAGTTACTTAAAATTTGTTATTATTTTTCAGTATTAATTTAAGTAAAGTACCAATAAGTACTTAAACATAATTTACTTCGAAAGGTATTTTTTGAATATCTTTATTTTAGATATCAAAATAATTCGAATATGTCTATGAAAAATATTTGTTTAAAAATATTTAATATTTACGTTTAATTATTATTTTTTTGTTTTTCAAATTTTTTATTAAAATTTTTTATAAAAAATAACAAAAATTAAACTCAAATGATAGAAATAAATTCTTTATAAAAATTCGAATTGGCGCCATAAAAACTGCGCCGAAAATGCCTTGAAAGTAAGAACATGCTTTCATATCTAGTATTAGGTTTTCTACTCTCTTGCTCTGAGCGCAGTTCAGTAAAAATATCTCTACCATTTTCCTACTAAAAGTGGCCAGCAGCATGCCGCTATACTGCCAGTATCCTCACAAAGTCCTTTTGCCATAAAAATTTACCAAAGACGTTGCGCTCCGAGCCGCATTAACGCTCACTCTCTGCACATTGCCCGCTCTCTATTATTAATTTAAACACTCCCTGCTTGATTTTGTACGCACAGCTGACGCTCACGACCAGCAACGCAACGCAACTCCAATAGGCATACAGCCCGTGGGCATGCCAGCTATGCAGTGCCGTTGTGGCGAGCGGCGTAACAAAAACCACACGCACAACTCTGCTACCGCTCTTCGGCATGGCACAATGCGCTGGCACTCAGTAACTTTGTGACTCTGCTACTTTGTACTATAAAAGGTTGCCTCAGTGCGTCGAGCAGTTCAGTCTTCGATTAGAATGCCAATGTGCAGGACACGTAAACGTTAGTGTTAAGTGTTTTTGAAACGAACGCGCAGAGCAAAAGCAACATTATTCGCACATATAAAATACAATTGGAATACAGTGAAGTGCCAGCGCGTTGCTCAAGAAGAAGAAACATAAAATAAGTTAATCGAATAATAAAATAAAAGAAAAGTGTGTGAATTTTATTTAGTTTACGAAAATATTGCAACTAAATAATAATTGTGTGCAACTGACAAAATTTTACGGGCGCGTCTTTACTTAACAACAAATTACAACAAGAAAGCGCTTACTTCACGTGATAAACGCACAGCAGCCGTGACAGTAGCCGAGCAGCCGAAGTGCGCGTTGCCTATTATTTGGTATCCACAAATTGGAACTCTCATAAATGCCACGCCGCGAGTGCACAACACTTGCAACACAAATGAAAATTTATTAGCATTTAATTTGATTTGATTAAATGTGTATACTTAACAGTGCGGCAGTGGCGGAAAGCCAGCAAAACGAACACAATTGATTGGCAGCGGTCAAGTGTATATATTTCCGGAAAAAGTATACTACACAAGCCTTGTGGCAAGTGCACCGCGTGTACATTGTATGTGTTTTTGTGCAAATTTTACGAACTAAACGAACGCTGGTGTATGCCGAAAATAGCAAATAACGGTCAGAGGACTAAAATAGACGCATACAGGCAGCGCTAGTCGCCAAAAGTACGACACGAAGGAGCAAACGCCGAAGTCTAAGCATTTAGCTGTGTGTTGCACGGTTTTGTACTGGCTTTTTGGTGCTTTTGTGGGCGAATGAACGAGCGAGTGGCAGAGCCAAAATTAAAGTCGAAAAATACTTCGTGAAAAATCAAGCGAAAAACACAAGGATTTGTGGCGAACGAACTTTAACGAAACGAAAAGCTGAGTGAAACTCGCGTGGAAAATAAGGAAAGTTCATACAGTTGTTTGAAAAAAATTGTAAAAATACAACAAAAATATAAAAAGGTCAATTTAAGCAAAAAATATAAATTTTGTAAATAAATGACTGTAAAAATTGCGTTAAAAAACAAATTAAAAAAGTAAAATTTATAAAAATTATTATAAATTTAAAGTTGAAAAAATTAAATAAAATAAAAATAATAATTGAAATACTACGTAAAGCCTACAATAAATACACAAAACGAAAAGTAATTAATTCCAATACCAAAAACGTCATGTTGCACGTTCGTGTTGCAAGCCATGTTGCACGTATGCTTAAGTAATGCACATTAACATAAAAACAATGCAAATTGCAGCCAACAAGCGCACATTTATTATTAAAAAATATTAACTCTACATCGCCTTGTGGCAAGTATCGCGTTATGTGTGCAACTAAAAGTGTATAGTAAATGTTAAAAACGCACAACAATGCGCAAAACAACATTTGAAACTATAACTGCAAGCAATTGAGGCCATAAATTAAACCACATTTAACACACACCAACAACACCACTACTTGCAACATCCTATTTAATTTTTAATTGCACCGCACTGTTTAATTAAATTCTTACACAATGGCCAACTACTATTTACAAAAACAACAAAGTACACAAAAATTCTACCAACATGCCACACTAGTCATCACCGTGCTGCTAACGCTCATAGCTGGCGGCAATATGCAGCAGCAACAGCAGTTGATGCAACAAGCGCCCAGCTTGCAGCAGCAGCAGCAGCAACAACATCAACAGCAGCAGCTGCATGCGAGCAATAGCAAACAGCAGTCACAGCAAGCGCAGCAGCATCAGCAACACTCCAACGCCATTATGGGCGAGGCGGGCGTGACCAATTCACAGTTGCCACAACCGCCTACGGCGACACATTATGGCGGCGCCAATCTGCAGCCGGGTCTCGCAGGCGGCATGCTTGCCGGCACTGCAGCGCAGGATCCACGCTATGATGCGCCCGATGATTGCCATTTTTTGCCCGCGGCCGGGCCGGATAATCCAGAGATAGCGCTCACCTGCAATCTGCGTACGGTCAATAGCGAATTCGATACGACCAATTTCAGTGTGATACCCGCCGAGCATACGGTGGCGTTGCATGTCTTGTGCAACGATGAAATTATGGCGAAGAGCTCGCTGGAGGCGCGCTCCTTTGCGCATTTGGTGCGTCTGCAGGAGCTCTCCATCCAATACTGCAAGTTGGCCAAGTTCAATCGACATGTGCTGGAGGGTTTGGCACAGTTACGCAATCTGACAGTGCGCACCAATAATATACTCTGGCCCACGATCAATTTCGACATTGAAGCCGATGCCTTCGCGGTGGCCAAAAATTTGGAACGTTTGGATTTGTCATCGAATAATATTTGGTCCTTGCCGGATAACATCTTTTGTGCGTTGAGCGGTTTGTCATCGCTGAATATGAGCGAGAATCGTTTACAGGATGTGAATGAGTTGGGTTTTCGTGAACGCACACGTGAACAAGCGGCTAATACGGAACACTCCACCGCAGCAACGCCTGAAGTGTCGACGAGGCGTCAGCAAACTGGCAGCAACGCTAGCAACACCAGTTGCAATTTAGATTTGGAGATACTAGATGTGTCTTACAATCATTTTGTCTTGCTACCGGCCAACGGTTTTGGCACGTTGCGCCGTTTGCGTGTGCTGCAAGTGAACAACAATGAGATCTCCATGATCGCGGATAAGGCGCTGAGTGGTCTCAAGAATCTGCAAATACTCAACCTCAGTTCGAATAAAATTGTCGCCTTGCCTTCCGAACTCTTCACCGAGCAAGCTGGCACAATACAGGAGGTATACTTGCAAAACAACTCGATTAGCGTGCTCTCACCTAAACTTTTCTCCAATCTCGATCAATTGCAAGCGCTTGATCTGTCACACAATCAGATCACCTCAACTTGGATCGATCGTAGCACATTTGTGGGTCTGATACGTCTGGTATTACTCAATTTGGCGCACAATAAACTCACCAAACTCGAACCGGAGATCTTCACTGATCTCTACACACTACAGATCTTGAATCTACGTCACAATCAGCTGGAGAATGTCGCCGCCGATACATTTGCGCCCATGAATAATCTACACACACTTTTGCTCTCACATAATCGTCTCAAATACTTGGATGCTTATGCGCTCAATGGGCTCTATGTGTTATCACTGCTCTCTTTGGACAATAATGCTTTGATTGGCGTGCATCCTGAGGCCTTTCGCAATTGTAGCTCACTACAAGATCTCAATTTGAATGGCAATCAGTTGAAGACAGTACCCTTAGCATTGAGAAACATGCGTTTGCTACGCACGGTGGATCTTGGTGAGAATATGATTACTGTGCTGGAGGATAACGCCTTCAAGGGCTTGGGTAATCTTTATGGTCTCCGCTTAATTGGCAACTTTTTGGAGAATATCACAATGAATGCTTTCAAGGATCTTCCGAGCTTGCAGATACTCAATCTCGCACGTAATCGCATTGGCGTTGTGGAGCCTGGCGCCTTTGAGATGACCTCGAGCATACAAGCGATACGTTTGGATGGTAACGACTTAAGCGAGATCAACGGGTTGTTCAGCAATATGCCTTCCTTACTCTGGCTGAATATCTCAGATAATCGTTTGGAGCACTTTGACTACGCGCACGTGCCCAATACGCTGCAATGGCTGGATCTGCATAAGAACCGTTTGGGCGAGCTCTCCAATCGTTTCAGCCTCGACACGCAAATACGTCTGCAGACTTTGGATGCGAGTTTCAATCAAATACAACGCATTTCGCCCTCCTCTATACCGAACTCTATCGAATTACTTTTCCTCAACGACAACCTCATACACATCGTCGATCCGGACACTTTCATGCATAAGTCCAATTTGACGCGCGTCGATCTCTATGCCAATCAGATCAGCACGCTGGACATCAAATCGTTACGCATACTGCCCGTACATGAACTGCGTTCGCTGCCTGAGTTCTACATTGGCGGCAATCCTTTCACATGCGACTGCAACATCGATTGGCTGCAGAAGATTAACCACATTAAGTCGCGACAGTATCCGCGTATTATGGACTTGGAGACCATCTATTGCAAACTGCTGAATAACCGCGAACGCGCTTACATACCACTCATCGATGCGGAGCCCAAGCATTTCCTATGCACTTACAAGACACATTGCTTCGCGGTCTGCCATTGCTGTGAGTTCGACGCTTGCGACTGCGAGATGACCTGCCCCACAAATTGTACTTGTTTCCACGACCAAACGTGGTCGACGAATATTGTGGAATGCTCTGGCGCTGGCTACACGCAAATGCCACGCAAGGTGCCCATGGACACCACCGAGTTGTACATCGATGGCAACAATTTTGCTGAGCTGCCAGGGCACACCTTCTTGGGACGCAAAAATCTCGCTGTACTCTTCGTCAACAACTCGAATGTACATTCACTGCATAACACAACCTTCAGCGGTCTCCGTAGGCTGTTGGTGCTGCATCTCGAGGACAATCACATCGCCGAGGTGCGTGGCGATGAGTTCAGCAATCTGGAGAACCTGCGCGAACTCTACCTACAAAACAACCGCATAGCCAGTGTTGGCAATGGCAGTTTTGAGGCTTTACGTAAGTTGGAAGTGCTGCGTTTGGACGGCAATCGGCTGGTGCACTTCGAGGTCTGGCAGTTGGCACTCAACCCATACTTAGTCGAGATTGGACTCGCAGACAATCAGTGGAGCTGCGAGTGCAGCTACTTGATGCGCTTCCGCACCTACCTCGCACAAACGGCCGAAAAGATTGTCGATGCGGCACGCGTCTCCTGTGTCTACAACAATGCCACCAGTGTCCTGCGCGAAAAAAACGGCACGAAGTGTACGCTACGTGGCGATGAGGTCACCACATATGCACATGCTAGCGAAATCGAACATCTACTGCCGCTGCTCTTAATCGCCACATGTGCCTTTGTCGGCTTCTTCGTGCTCATCTTGGGCATCTTCTGCTACCGCCACGAGCTCAAACTGTGGGCACATACCAATTGTCTGCTCAACATGTGTTATGCAGGCCGCAATGCGCACGGTTTCGTCGAGTCGTTGGACAAAGATCGTCTGTGTGACGCATACTTTGCTTACAGCTTACAGGATGAGCACTTCGTTAATCAAATATTGGCACAGACGCTGGAACATGACATCGGCTATCGCTTGTGTTTGCATTATCGTGATGTGAATATCAATGCGTACGTAACGGATGCCATCATCGAGGCCGCGGAGAGCGCCAAGCAGTTTGTGGTCGTGTTATCGAAGAATTTCCTCTACAACGAATGGACACGTTTCGAATATAAATCAGCATTGCACGAGATGGTGAAGCGGCGCAAACGTCTGGTCTTCATACTCTACGGTGATTTGCCGCAACGCGACATCGACATGGATATGCGTCATTACTTGCGTACGAGCACCTGCCTGGAATGGGATGATAAAAAATTCTGGCAAAAGCTACGCATCGCACTGCCGCACATACGTAAGCGACCAATCACCGCCAATTGTCTGGCCACGCGCTCGGCCGTGAACATTTACGCTTCAGCGCACGAATACCAGCCCGCAGGCGGCAACAGCACCGTTGGTGGTGGCGTTGGTCTGCCAAATGGACACCTCAGCGGTGCAGGCATTGGCGTTGATAAGGCGCACTACTCCGACTGCAACAACTATGCAACCATCAATGATTGCGGCGTTGGCGCGCGCGGCTATGCGCCCATACCTACCGCCACTGCTGCCTGCAAGTTCAACACACTCAATGAGCTCTCGCACAAAATGCATAAAAATGATTTGCTGAATAACATCGGCGGCGCCGGCAGCGGTATGTGTGGCATTGGGCTCGGCGGTGGCGCCAAAACGCTCGATCATCATCACCACCTCCGCGCGCATCAGCAGCACGAGTACGCGGTGCCCGCTTATTTGGGTACGCTGAGCAATGGCCATGTGGGCGGCGGTGGTGGCAACGCGCCTACCTACGACAGCGTCGACTACGCCAAGCAGAAGCTTAGCGCCAGCAACAATTGCGACAACTGCACTGTCGGCACACAGAAACGCGTCACTAAAGGTGGTCTACATCCCAGCTTCTCATCCAATTTCACAGCGCCGCCTAACGGCACACTCACTGGCGCTTGCTACAACAGCTATAATTGCAAGAAACCATGCAATTGTGGCGCGCGCAAGCACGCGTCTGCCGCCAGTGATGACGGCATCAGCTGTCGCTGTGGCACCGCGAGCAGCGGCGCGCCAAAGGAGCTAGCCACTTCAACAGCGGCGCCAACGCCGGCGCTGGCTGCGTCTGCGACCACGTGCAGCAGCAATAGCAGCAACAACAGCGAACGCAGCAGCAGCGTCACCAACAGCAGCAATAACAGCACCAGCTCAGCGGGTAGCGGCAATCGCCAACCAACCGAGCAGCTGGCACACTACGAATCCAGTTTATCGCTGAACGAGAGCGCGGCACTGAATGGGCCACTGTGGGCGTAACAACAACTGGATTTGGGTGGCGGCATTGCGGGCGGTAAAACACGCATGGCGGTCTGCTTGAATGTGTAAGCGCGCCCCGAACCAATTGCCTAGCAAACGCAATGAAAATTTCTATGTATTTTTAAGTGTGTATGCGTGCGTGTGTATATGTGTCAGCAAGTGCTTCAAATTGTGCTCGTGTGTATGGGTTAGTGTTAAAAATGTAAAGCGCGTCAAAGCGCCAGAGACAGACTGTGCAACCAGTGAATTTAATTAAACGCCTGCAAGCGCACACATATACAAATGTGTGTGTGTGTGTGCGCATATGCGTATGCAGGCAGTCAGGCAACTAGTAGTTCTTGTATGTGGGCAGTGTATGTGAATTGTTCAGGACACTTGCTGTGGCACGCTTAGGCAGTGGCATGTGTTGAAGCGACTCGCACAAATATGAGACTTTGTAAAAAGTAGCAAACCAAAAGCAAAACTAGCGAACTAAAAACAGAACAGAAAAAAGCAACAAAACAAACACAAAACAAAGCAAACAAACAAACTACGTAAAACCGCTAACTAGTTCTAGTTACTTAAATTATAATTATGAAATTAAACTTAAATTATTACTTAACAACTAAGCACTTAGCAAAGCGAGGCAGGCAACTGAACAAAATAAGATGAAATACAACAAATGATTTTCACTAGCATTAGTATTTACCATATAGCGGTTAATAAGTGTGCTTGTGTGTGTGCGTGCGTGTTTATTGTATTTGTATATGCGTGTAAATATTTAAAGATATTTGATTTCTTTTTGGACTTCAATATAGCAAAACGATAAAGTTTGAAAATTTAAATATAAAAAATTAAAATTGTTAAATAGACTGATAAAATTAGTTATTACGTTTAAGTTTCTTATAAATACTAATTATTAACAAACAAAATGAAAAACACAAAGACAACTAAAAAAATTTTAAAATAAGTGAAAAATGCAAAATAAAGTTGAGAATCTATTATTGGCGCTTAAACAAAATTAAAAAATATTGTTTTCTCATTTAATTTGGCAAAATTTTTAGGGAAGCGATATTTTGCAGTTGAGCAAACACATTGCATGAGGTGTTGGTAATTTTAATAATAGAGAGAAAGGGTGTGAAATGAAAAATAATTTTTTTTAGGAAATCACAATTTAAAAAGCATTTGCAAAACTTAATGTTAAATTAAGACGAAGATTTATACATTAAATTATTTTTCATATTTTTTATATTTGACTCAGAAGCTTCAATTATTTAAAGGTTTTTCATATTTTTTTTTAATTTTTGACTCAGAGACTTTTGAATTTTTCATTCTTGACTAAATAAGCTTCATGTTCTTCATATTTTTAGTTTTTGACTCAGAGGCTTTAAATATCTAGTTATTGTTTATTTTATATTTCTTGGTTATAGAGGCTGCAAAAATTTAGTTATTTCTTATATATTTAATTTTTCATCAAAGTAGCTTTAAAATTTTAATTATTTTTATAAGTTTTGTTCGCTGTCGGTTTTTTCAGGAAAGGACATTTTCATTTCGCAAAAATTTCATATTGAAAATTTTTCAAATCCCTCAAATAACAATACAACAGATAGCCATAATATTTGTAGTTCTCGAATCATGCTTCAAAAGTGCTATTTTGTGGCGTAATAAAAAAATTCGTTAACAGCGCTTAAAGGTAGGCAATGTTAAAAGTAATTGCATACTTTTGGGATTAATATTTGTTGTTCTCGAATCACGCTTCAAATTTTTACTAAAATATCAGAATATGTAATAATTTTTTGGTAGACTATGATTGGTTTCTCGAAATTAAATATTTTCAATTTTTTTTAAGTCAAATGTACTATATTGAAGAATTGAGCTAAGAACAGTTGTCAGAGTTAGCAGTTCAATTCAATTTCTGATTATGCAAGTTGTTTAAATATATTATTTTTTTTTTAATACGTCACATGTCACATATGTAGAAATATTATCCATAATATTTTTAGTTTTGGAAATATGCTTCGAAAGTGCGATATTTTATACGATGACTTCACCTAAATGTAGGCAACATTTAAAATAATAGCATATCTTTGGGATGGGCACAACTCAACAGTAATTTTTTAAGCAAAGAAATGTTTAAAAAGTTAAAAAAATATATTTAAATTTTTTAGTGCTTTCATTATTTCTAAATTTCAAAATATGGTTGAGAAATGCGATTTTTTTTTATGTTACGAAATTCGTTGACTTCGCCTAAAGGTAGGCAGCATTTAAAATAATAGCATATCTTTGGGATTGGCTCAATAAAACAGTGATATTTTAACAAAGACATTTTTACAACAATTAGCTGAATTTGATTAAATATTTTAGTGCTTGATTACACTGCTCAACAAATGAAAAATATATTTTGTGATTTTGTTTTCATGCTCCAATTCTGATACTGAATATTAAACATAAAGCCCGAAATTATAATTGAGTTCTAGGTGTATGAAAATTGCCGTACTACCAATACACGCCTTGTAAATTTTTTCGCGTAGCATACTTTTTGGCGTTTAAAATACAATTTTTTCGTCTTATTTTCTCAATAAACTTTTCATACCTTTGTTTTGTGCCATTGTTGAAGATATAAAAACTAATTCTATAACTATGTTCACAACTAGGTATTTGGAAACTACTATAGTTTCAATACACGGTGTTAATATTTTTGCTTAGCATATTTTTTGGCATTTAACCACTTTAATAATATTATTATCACTTTTACAAGCTTTTTCCACTTGAAATGTCAGAAATACAAAAGTTATAAATATAACAGTACTTTCAGTTCAATATTATTACTATATTTTGCCTAGCCTACTTTTAGGCGTAACACCAGCTGAACTTTAGATATTCAAAATTGATTTAATTTCGCATGCTTTCAATAGCAGACTTCAGAAATAAATCTGCTACTCTTCTGACATATGTTCATAGTATTCTAAATTATATTTTTAGCTTAAGAAAAATCTAATTTTTCAAATTTACTTTAAAAAAATCGAAAAACATTTTTGTCTTCATTTTAATTAATATTGTATGTAGAGTAAAAAATCATAAATGCTGTTAAAAATATTTTTAAAGTGATATCAAGAAATTGCGTTACAGAAGTTCATTTACATGACATCATTAACATACAAACAGGCGTCTAAATAGAAATTTAAAATTATATTGGTCATATAGCACAGTTATAGCCTGTTAAGTGCTAGCAGTTACCTATGGTTTTCCTTTTAAATTAAATTTTCATGTTACTAAATTCTACTAAGCATTGCGCACATAACTTTAAAACCTTCGCTACTTTCCGCTAAGCTAATTTTCACTTTTTTCCGCCAGTCAACGCAAATGCTTTTAAATAATTCATTTGCATTGTCGAAGCGCTTTATATTTTTATGTGGTTTATTTATTTTTCGCTTGTGAAAGCACAAATAAATGTTTGCCATAAAAAAGACAAACAAAATAGGCAAAAAGCACGCATAATTCCGCACTTGAAAATAATTTAATTAGTTAACTGCTAGACGAACTGTAAAAACAAACACACGCATACGCGCAACGTGAGTTAAGCCACAAAAATGCTGCTAAAAATGTGAGAAAATAAATATGCACACAAAACAAAAAAAAAAGGAAACAAAAAAATTATAAAAAAATGTATAAAATGCGCAAATATTGCGCTTAAAAATAGTGAACATTTTTTTAGCTAACTGAGAAAGCGCAATTGCTGCGGCTTGCCCACATGCGCATATTTGTGGCCAATGCGCCAAGCATTTCAGTTAAATTTATAAATTCTACAAAAAATTCTTCTAGAGTTTTTAAAAATCACATTTATAAGTTTTTTTGGTAGTTCAAGAATTTCTGGGAATTAATTTTGTATACTGTAGCAGCCATTTTAACGCTTCAGTAATTAATAACTGCATTAAAAAAGTATAACATATACAAAAGTAATATTAATAAATAACAATTATTGCTAAGTAAATTTGGTTTTAATGTTGGCTTTTGATATTTTTAGTTTGAGTTATTACTATTTTAAAAATTCTATAAATATTTTTACTGGTACGTTTTTCTATTAACAACTCAGAAACGAAGTTTTCCTCACACGCAAGAAAATGTTCTGTAGTGAAATGAACTAATTATCGCTGAAATAATATTATTTTGAAGTGACGAAATTTTAGTTATCAATCAACAACTTTTTCCTGCGTTTTTTTATGAGTTTAAAAGCAGAATAATTTATTTCGTTTTTTATTGAATCAAACCCGAGAAGCCAAAACCAAACCTGCCATTAATGTGAAATTCTGTCTAGGAGATAACATTAAAATAATATTTTCTGATTTCGTAATAGACTATACTATGTTTCAACGCTTTTCTGGGTCATTTAGAAAAAAATAGTTCTTTGCTATTTTTCTGTCCTAAAAATGTTAAAGAAATTGTTGATCTCTAGCCATATACTTTTCAAACTTTAAAGTAGGCGTTTATTTTTTCAGCAGATTTCTGGTTTGCCTTAGCTTAAATTCTTTACTGCTCCTAACTACTGACATCATTTTTATACTCTTAAAGAGAACAATCATTTTCTTGGTATATTTGAGGTGTGCGACTTAGCTAGAATTCTTTACTGTGCCTAATTGTAGGCAATATTTTCATTTTTCATTTATATGGAAGCGGGTTTTCGAACAAAGTTATGACGTTTCTTTTTTCGAAGTAAAGTCAGTAGCGTAAAATATATTTTATATCTATGTCCCAAAACTATTTCGCTCTATAAAATACTATTAACACGTTTAAAAAGATTAGATATGGTACCATTTCTGAACTTTTCTCTTTTTCTGAAAGTACTTGTTATGTTCTCGTACCGATAAGCTCATGCACTTTAGAGTATTCCAACGCTTTTCTGTGTCGCTTAATAGATCTGTAGCTATTTTTTTTTTACCGGATTTGTGGTGTGCGACTTTGCTGAAGTTCCTAGGTGATAGTTTAAGTTTTCGCCTAATGGTATGTAATGGTTGTTTTTTTTGAGGTGTGCGACTTAGCTACTTCACCCTTTTCCTCTCCACAATGAGACCAATCAATTTTTTGTTATATTTTTGTTTTATATATTTTGTTATATATATTGGACTATATTATTAGTCTTCGCCTAATAGTAGGCAAAATTTTCATTTTCTAAAAGTGTAGAAAAATTTTGTTGGTTTATATGAGGTGTGCGACTTAGCTAAAATTCCGTGCTACGCCTAACTGTAGGCAAGGTTTTTGTTTTTTTATTTTTAAAAAGATTTTCAAACAAAATTATGATGTTTCTATTTCGTTGTGAAACTATTAGCGTACAATATATATCCTTCATTATGCCAAAAAATAGTTTCCTTCAAAATGAAAAAGTATGCTTCCAAGTACTTCAGTTTAAATAATATTGAAAAGCGATAACTTGAGAGGGAGCTTAGAGCAAAATGTCTGCTGAAAAAAATGAAAAGTCTAAAAGAATCACATTGCAAAGCAAAATTTATGATTTTCTTCGTCTTTCGCTTGAATTTATTTTTCTTAAAGTTTTCAAAACTTAAAAAAACTATATAAACTTAATTAAATTTTATTTTTTTTCACTCAATTGCTGTGTGTGTGTGTTCGCATATGTAAAAATAACTTAATGAAACTTATAAATTACTAAGCAAATCTGTGAATAGCAAGAAGAGAATGAGAATGGAAAATAAAATATTCGCAAGCAACGAATTGATAGCAAAGTAACTAATTACACTTAATAAAATTTTAATTTAATTACACAAATAATACTAAACTACACATTTAAATAATTTTTGTACAACAAATTTCGTGTGTGAAATATTTTCGTATTGTAAATATGTATATTAGTGCTGCATACGCTAGCTTTACAAATGCAATAAATTTTAATAATTTTATTTAAAAGAAATAAAGCATTGACACTGAAAAAAAAATATTTTTAATTAAATTATTTTCAAAATAAATTTTACTATCTTTTTTATAACTAAAAAATATAATTTTTACAAAACTCAAACACCAACACACGCAGTGTTGTATTTGTAATGCAAAACAAGCTACTAATTATTCGCTTTTTAGTTCCTATTTATAATACGTGAAGCGCAAGCGAGTGTGAAAGAAAGCTAGCAGGGAAGTAGAGTGAGTGGAGAGTTGCATAGCTGAACGAGCGCGAAAGAGAGAGAGAGTGTGTGGACTTATGAAACAGCAAATATACACTGAAGAAACTAATAATAGACATAGCATTAAAATAGCAAAGCTCGACTCACTCGACACACTTAAGACATAAGCGAAAATGTGAATTAAAAGATACAATACTTATATATACTTACACCTAAATATATAAACTTAAGTTGTTTAACTACTAAATAAGTGCGTTTTAAAGTTTTTTCTTTTGTATAAAGTATGAAATTATATTATTACGTACGTATTATTAATAATAAAAGAAAAATAAGTCGGTAATAAATAAATTGAAAAGAGAAAACACAAAATAATTAAAATATGCAATTCGAAGAGAACAAATAAAAGTTAAGATTTATTCAAAAAGCATACAAGCGTAGCATGTTGTAAGTGCCGCTGGGCGATTCTGATTTCTTGGGTATTTGCTTGAAGTGGTAAGCAAAATATTTGGCTGATATGTAATATAAATTTGACTTCGTGATGAATCTCCGGACATTGATCCAGAAGAATCAACCATCAAGAATTGGTATGCTAGGTTAAGACGTGGTGAAATGAGCCCCGAAGACAGTGGACGCAGTGGACACCCAAAAAACGTTCTTCACCAGGGAAACCATCAAAAAAGTCCACAAAATAATTTAGTTAATCCTAAAGTACGCATCATACCATTCACGAAGATTTCGGTATGAGAAAGCTCTGTACAAGGTGGGTACCGCGAGAACTAACTTTCGAACCAGTACAACGAATTGACGATTCAATTCAATGTTTGAAGATATTCAAGCGTAATAAACCCGATTTTTTAACATTGACATATGACAATGGATGAAACATGGCTCCATCAGCTCACTCCGAAGTCTAATCGGCAATCTTTTGAGTGGACTGCATGCTTTGAACCCGATCCAATGCGTGGAAAAAAGCAAAAGTCGGCTGGAAAGGTTACAAGTCAGTGAAAGCGATGACAAAAACCCTTTAATTGGACCTTGCATTGCTTCCGTGCTCACCGTACTCTTCAGATCGGGCCTTCAGCGGCTATTTTCTGTTCTCAGATCTGAAAAGAACGCTCGCTGGGAAGAAATTTTCGTCGAATGAAGAGGTGATCGCCGAGTGTGAGGCCTATTTTGAGCAAAGAAGAAATCGTACCTATGGTATGGTATAATCCCCTGAAGAGAACTGTGTTTAATTGCCAAAAAAATGTGTATTATTTTGGTAAGCCGGAGACTTTTCAATTGACCCCCTAATAAATATTTCTATAAACATTACACCATAGCGCCATCTAGCGTAAAACTAGCAAGACTCAAGCCACTGAAAATAGTTCTTGGCATAAAATTTATAATTTTCTATTGTTTTTCATATAAACTTCCGCTTCTAAAATATCAATATTTGGTATATTGAAATAATAAACGGCTAAGTGGGTACAAAGCTCGAAAAATGGTATTTTCAGATTTTTCTTCCATACAAATTTATTATGCTTGTGGCTTAATTTTAAGCTACGGGCTTAGGACGCGTCATATTTTCACTTTTAGACGTGTGTGGCTCGAAATTTATGCACGAGTTGGATATAAAATAAGCCACACACACATACATTTGTATATAAAGCTCTGTTTAACGCATTTTTCCATTTTTATTTGCTCTCATATGTTGTTTTTAACTGAAATACCAATAGAACAGTTAAAAGCAAACAAATAAAGCGCAAAATAAAGGTTAAACGCATTGGCAAATGGATAATTGCAAATTGATTGAAGGCAACAAATTTCCGTGTTTTATTGCTTGCCGCGCACATTTGCATGGCAAATATGTAATATGTACCGTATCGTATCTAAAGCACCACATGCATACAAATATACATTTGTATTTGGTATATAAGAACGTAAGTGCGCGTTGGCAACAAAAAGAAAAAACACAAAAATAAAAAAATGGATATGAGTGTAAATGAGCGCTACAAATGTATGTAAATAAGTGAGAAGTGGAAAATATGCGACTACAACAAGAATAACCACATAAGTCGTCACGATACACAAAAAATCACACAGCTGTGTCGAGTATGCGCCGAGTTTTTTCCAACTCAAGCTGTTAAATTGGCATTTATATTTCACAATTGCAGTGTTTATGTGTGTGCGTGTGTGTATTAGTCGTTAGCTAGAACTTTCATGGCTTATGCGGTGGATTTTTTCACACCACGCGCGGAGATAAAATGATAATGAAGCATACTTGCAGGCGCCATTCTTGGTTTTCAGTAGAGAAATGCAAAAATGAAAAAAAAAAAATAGAAAAGCAAACGAACTTTCCAATTGTGTTTCAAGTAGTTTAATAAAATTTGTGGCATTTAATGCACAAAAGTGGCGCTAATGCATTTTTTTGACTTGGGTTAAGCTCTTATATGCGTTTGGGTATGCCACGGCGTATACGTAACCATTAGTAGTAGCACTTGCGTTCACTTGATAAATGTAAAAATGCTCTGAGCAACGGTTTTGTGTGAAACTAACAGTTCTTTTGCATTGCTGTAGAGAGTAGATTTGTTGTAGTCGCAACTATTGTTATTGTTGTTGCTATTGCTTGCCACTAATGCCGCAACAAATTGGCAAGCAGTAAGCAACGATATACCATATATTTTTTTTGAATAGACAGCTTTTAAATACAGCAGACAGGCTTTGCTTGGAAAAAAGTATTAGTGTGTGTGTGGCGTGTTCGATATGCTGCGGAGTCTGATTCACATTTAATTGCATATCAATTGCAAATTGTCTGACAGGTCATTAGAGTTAAATGCCCTTCATCTATATATATTTCATATTTACATATTTACGAGGTACACATGTATGTGTCTTTTTTGGTGTGTACATATGTATGCAAATATGCAAATGTATAAACAATTGGTTATTATGACTTCCTTTTTGATATACATATGTACATATAAGCCTTTGGGATGAGACATTAGTAAAATTAAACTTTCAGTGGTGGTGAATTTTTGAAAATATCAAAAAAAATTTGATTAAGTTTTGAATTTATAGCAAAATATGGTATTTTCAATATTTTTTTAGCAGAGAGTTGCCAGATGTGTATAAATTAATTTAGTTTATTTTACAGTTTCCCTACTAAATACAGTTTTGAAGCAATATTTCCAGGTTATTATCACATCGAAATGATAATAATTGGTTTTAAAAAAGGGTTGCTATCTATTTGTGAAATAGAAACTTAAAATAAATACACTTTTTGTGTAAACTAGCCCCAAAATGATGATAAATAGCGAAGATGGTATATTATAAATTATGTCAAAAATATTTTTCACAAGAGTTGCCACCTAATCAAATATTGCAAATTGAACTTGTATTACAAAAAATAAAGGATTTTTGGCAGTAATTGAAAATACTATTAAATAACACAATAAACACATAAATTATGTCGGAAATATGTTTAGGTTGAAAAAGAGTTGCCACTTTTTCGAAAATGGTAGCCCAAACCTTTTATAAAATAAATAACGCAAATATTTTGGTACTAATTAAAAATACTTGGTGTTTTATTTAATAAACTAATATTTATACAGCGTTGCCACCTATGCGAAAATTTAAAATAATTTTCTCAAACCAATTTTTAATTCACAAAGTATTATATAAATATTGGTATCAAAATATTGATTTTAGCAAACCTTCATTTTTAGAGTTGCCACCTAAAAAATAAATAGTTTTCGTTTTATAAAAATTGAGATTAGATAGATAATTGGAAGACTAATTTTGGGACACCTTGTTTCATCCACATGCTCTCCCAAAACACATATTTATATTGTTAACCTACCAACTCATTAACAATCAGCAGCACTTTCACCTCAACAGCTTGTTCTGCAACAGCCCACGCCGCAGCGCGCTGCTCCGAACAGCACTTATCGCTTGCCACACATCATGAGTATGTTGTTGACAGGATTATACATTGCCAATGCGGTGCCATTGCACTTTTTAGCTGCCAGCCAAGCACGTTGTTGTCACCCTTTACCCCCGATGGCTTTAATTGCAAATTGTGAAATATGCTTCTCGTCGCAATAAATACTTTTAATATTCATTTTCAAAAGTTAATGCACTAACATGTTGTTGCGGCTGCATGCGCGTGACTTCAAGCTCACAGCTTAATAGGAAAGTAGTCGTTATAAATTTTAAAGCTCATTAAAATTTTCTTTTTTTTGTGTGTATTTGATTTATTAATTTCATGATAATTTTATGCATATTAATTTCATGCGATTTCACACGCCTGAAAATATAAAGCAGCTTGTAATGTTTGTCATAACTACTGCTAAATGACGGAAGTCAAATTTTAATTGCGCTTAATAAGACAACAATGATGAATTGAATCATCATCACAGATCGAGAGATCGTTGAAAGAATGCCTCGTTCTGGACGAGCTTCGACCTCTTCAACTGATGAAAATGTTAGTTAAGTGCACAATATGAAGGATATGACGCTTGAAAATTATTAGGCAAGTGTTGGAGAGATGGCCAGACAGCTCGACATCTCTCGCTACGCCTTTCGAATGATTTTGATGTATATTTTGGGTACGAAACGCGTTTTTTCTCCACTTGTCTCCAAAAAGCTGAATTTTTTTCAAACAGATTTGGATTTTTCAACACAAGATGATCAAAATAAATACCGCTTTAATCACATTTCCATTAGCTCAGCTTAGTAACTTTAACATTGAAATTCTCACATACAAATTCCAAAGCCAGCTTTAAGTTCAATTAATCTGTGCTCTTGCTCTTTTAGTGCTCCACAATAACACAGTTTAGCTCGCCTTACAACATTTTTTCCTTCAACGCTTGTGGTAAATAAGGGATTATAAATCATAGGCAAATAAAAATATTTTTTTAAGAATTCGAGGTTTTTATTGAGTCGCTAAAATTATGATAAAATAATCCTTTACTTTTTAAACTGATTTTATGAGGTCGTAAAATATACAGCGAATTAGCGTTGCAGATAAATAGGGTGATTCAGAAATGATAATTTTATATGAAGATTGGAATATGATAATTTTTTATACTCATAAAAGCTCTAAAAGTGGTCATGAACAGAATTTTTTACTCCAAAAAATTTAAAATATTTTCTTTTACATCTCTTGTTCTGCTGAAAGTTCAGTAATTTTCTCAAAGATCCTGCCCCATACTCAAAAGTTCACAAAGCATACTGCGAAAGCAATCTATTTCACTCATAAATTTTAGAAGAGTCAAATTTTCTCATAAAGAGTCAATAACTGGTACATTCTTTGTCATTATTCAAACTAGTTAATTTTTAAGAACATATTCTGATGACTTAAAAGTTCTAAGGCTTCCCATTTTAATATCAAGGAATACGGTACAGATCTTAAATCTCTTTAGGGTGGAGAAGTACTGGTTATTATTATAATAATTATTGTAATTATTTATAGATTACATATGATTAGATATAATCTACAGCTTTTAATTGCCCTCTTAGTCTTTTATCACATAAAAAATTCATATGAGTCACCCTGTATCTTAATGGCTCGTATTAATTGTTTTTACTTTTTTCTTAATTTTTTTTTTATTTCTTTGTTTTTTTAATTTTTTTGCATATACTTCTCTAGCCATTGATTATGTTTTATTTCCCATTTGCTTTTTCGCTTTGTTGCATTTGTTTTGTTGAGTTGTTTAACGAGCAGCGAAGCGTAGAGAATTATATTGGCAATTCATTTAAATTATGCGCCAATGAGCAATTATTAAAAATTAACTGCAGAAAAAAAGCCATAACACACACCATTGTTTCTGCCATTTGGTTATTTGTTATTTTTTTTTTGAAATTTTAAGTTTTTGCCATGTTAATTATAACAAATGATGGCGCTGCGTAAAAAAGGAAAATAAAAAAAAATAAATACAGATGAGTGAGTGAAAGAAAATAAAGAGTATTATAATGCGATATAAAATGTAAGCGCACAAATGAACTTTGCATTATATTTTTAATGCTGTTTGGCTGTTGCAGTGCTTCAAATAAATATACCCCTGAGGTTATGCTAAGTTTGCCACAAAGTGCACTGCATTTACACGCACATAAGTCACGTAGTTTGCGAGATATCAGTATGATCTTTTGCATACGTCTTTTTCTCAACCAGAAGCTGCTCATTTGTCGGATTTATTGATATTGGAGCAATGTAGCATATAGCTGCCAAACAAACAGAACATTCAGATAAAGGTACTTGTATGAAAAACTTTTTTATGTGATAAGATATCTTAATGAAAATTCGCACAGATTATTGCTGAAAGTTATGCTACAATCTCCAAGAAAATTGTTGCGATCGGGATACTATAGCAAATAGTTGCCATACAAAGTGTATGTTCAGATACATGTCCTTGTATAGAAAACGTTTTCTTTTGATGAGTTATCTTCACAAAATTCGGCATAAATTATTGAATTTGGCTACGCCATAACCTCCGAGCGATTTGTTCATATCAGACTACTATAACATATGGCTGCCATATAAACTGAAGGATTAAAATCTAATCCTTGTATGGAAAGCTTTTTTATTTGACAAGGTATCTTCACGAAATTTGGCCTAGAACTTCTTTTATGACTATAGTGCTACCTCTGTAGAAATTCTTCAGATCAGTTCACTATAGCATATAGCTGCCATACAAACTGAGCGAAAAAAATGAGGGAAAATTTGTTTTTATAAACTTTTATTCTAAAAGATATGCAGAAAATGCAACTAACTATAAAGGGTATTATAGCTGCGCTGCAGCCAAGGTTAACGTCTTTTTTATTTTTATTATTATTTTTTATTTATTCTCCTACAATATCTATATTTACTATTGAAATGTACTATTATGTACAATAATGCAAATTTATTTACGCTTTTTCCGCCGTGTGAATGTATACAGTTATGTTTTGCTCGTTTTTGTTGTCACTTTTTTCGGATTTTTTTCCAGCTTTTTTTCTAGCGTCACTTTCTCGAAGCAGTGAATAATTTCATTTGCTACAAATTACTAGTTTATTTGATTAAAAATAAATTTACCGACCGACGGTGTGTAGTTTTAATTTAAACACGCCTTGTCAAACAATTTTTTTTGCGCGACAGAAAATAACAGAAATCAGAAAGCTACACTGTTACTAGGGGAAAGTGGCCACAACTGCTTTACAGTTATTTTAGTTGATTTAAAAATGCAAACTATTTCAGTCAAATATTAATTTAACGCATATTCCTAGCGCACTGCGCTTTTATTTGCCTTTGCCATTGCAATCATGTGTGTGTGTAAAGTAATCTAGCGCTTGTGTGCATGTGTGCAGGTGCATGTGTGGCATGTGAAATATGCGCTCGCCCGCATATTTATGCGCCAATTTATTTATGACTCGAACGCATTAACTTGAAAGCATATTTTGCCAGTTGAAATTTGCCAGTAAAATGCATTGTTGCAACAACAATAACAACGGCAAGAGTAAAAGCGTAAAACAACAACAGCGTTGGTCAGCGTTTGTATGTGTGTGTGCAAATGTGTTATTACAAAAAAATAATTATTATTACAAAAACAAAAAGGAAAATTTTATTTGTATTTATATACATACATATATGTATATTTATATAGTATGTGCAATTTCATGCACATACCTTTATGTATTAATATACATGTTTTTGTTTGCACAAAGTATTAACGCAGAAAATTTATGCAGATAATTAATTACACGTATCTCAAATGGGACCGTTGACATTGTTTTCCATTTATCTTGTTTACTACTTACCGCTGCTTTTGTTGTTGTTGTATTTTTCGATTTTTTTTTTTGTTAAAATTACTTATATATATTCTTTTTTGTGCGTGGGGGAAGCTTACAAATTAGTTCACAGTGTGATAAATAAAGGGTGATTTTTTTGAGGTTAGGATTTTCATGCATTGGTATTTGACAGATCACGTGGGATTTCAGACATGGTGTCAAAGAGAAAGATGCTCAGTATGCTTTGACATTTCATCATGAATAGACTTACTAACGAGCAACGCTTGCAAATCATTGAATTTTATTACCAAAATCAGTGTTCGGTTCTTTTCTTTTTTATCGACAAATTTTGTTCAGCGATGAGGCTCATATCTGGTTGAATGGCTACGTAAATAAGCAAAATTGCCGCATTTGGGGTGAAGAGCAACCAGAAGCCGTTCAAGAACTGCCCATGCATCCCGAAAAATGCACTGTTTGGTGTGGTTTGTACGCTGGTGGAATCATTGGACCGTATTTTTTCAAAGATGCTGTTGGACGCAACGTTACGGTGAATGGCGATCGCTATCGTTCGATGCTAACAAACTTTTTGTTGCCAAAAATGGAAGAACTGAACTTGGTTGACATGTGGTTTCAACAAGATGGCGCTACATGCCACACAGCTCGCGATTCTATGGCCATTTTGAGGGAAAACTTCGGACAACAATTCATCTCAAGAAATGGACCCGTAAGTTGGCCACCAAGATCATGCGATTTAACGCCTTTAGACTATTTTTTGTGGGGCTACGTCAAGTCTAAAGTCTACAGAAATAAGCCAGCAACTATTCCAGCTTTGGAAGACAACATTTCCGAAGAAATTCGGGCTATTCCGGCCGAAATGCTCGAAAAAGTTGCCCAAAATTGGACTTTCCGAATGGACCACCTAAGACGCAGCCGCGGTCAACATTTAAATGAAATTATCTTCAAAAAGTAAATGTCATGAACCAATCTAACGTTTCAAATAAAGAACCGATGAGATTTTGCAAATTTTATGCGTTTTTTTTTAAAAAAAGTTATCAAGCTCTTAAAAAATCACCCTATAGTATCATTAGATATATAAAGCGGTGGTCAAGGAGAAGAAAAATAAAAAATATTTAACATTTAGTTTCCAGTATTTTTTGAAGTCAGAAAGCGAATCAGAACAGTTTCCTTCGCACATGATTGCATAATCCATCATATAGTCCTACTCAAAGCAAATTTTGTGGCTTACATAGTCTATTCCTTTATTTCTTTGCTGACCTTCAAACAGTAAGACCCTTTGTCCTGTCCTTTTATAAAGAAGGGCTATATGCTGCTATGAACAAAAAGATGTAAGACTTTGTTCATAATTTTAAAATTCTGAATTTAGTTTTCAAATCGTATGTCGTTGTAAAGGTCGATGAGATAGTGGAAGTTATGTTTAGTGAGGCCCCAGAGTCTGTTGATATCCACGCCAAGCGCAGAATGGATAGAGTAGTCATCCATTCGGAAGGGAACTCCATCTAGTATCGCAAGGGACCAAAACTGGTCTACAAGTATGAGTGTCTAATTAGTCTGTCATATTTGCAGAAACTAACCTATACATAGGTTATATATTCCATCTCATCCAGTTGGTTACTGTGTGTCACTTGATTATCTGTTTATTTACGAGTTTATTACTACAAAAATTTCATTTCTTGGAGAAACTTGGAACTTCGTATAAGTTGCTGAAACAATAAAAAATCCGGTGTATTCCTATTATATTTGAAATCTTTTAAATTTTGTGTTGTTTTCTAAATTCATAAATTTAGAGATTTTTTTTAAAAGCTGATTTCATCAATATTTTACGACACAATCATTAATCCAGAGTTGTTTTTCAGAGTACTAAGCAGAGTTTTTTTTTGTCTACCCTAATACATATATGCCTATCTATATTTTTTTAGCAAAAATTAAAGCGCAATTAATTAAAAACGCATCTAAATGAAAACTAGTTGGCGGGAGAGCATGTGCGTCTGCAGTTCCATTAACTATATTAAAAAGTCTCTAGAGCGCTGTTAGCCACAAATTGCATTTATCGCCAAAGCTAATAGTAAAATAAACAATGCCAATGAATTAAACAGAAAAAAACGAAAAAATACAAATTAAAAAGTGAGTGAAATTGATTGCAATGATTTAGTCATTTTCGTTTTTTAATTTATCAAGCTAATATTTGTTTAAAAGTGATATGGCGAAAAAGCCAGCAATGCACTATATGTAATATACATTTATGTGTGCGATAACTGATAAAGTTATATACAAAAAAGAATTGTGAAAAAATTGCAATTTGAACGCGCCTATTGAAATTAGTGTAGTGTAGGCGCGCCAAATGCTTTAAAACAAATTCGATTTTTTATTGAAATTGCGCGGCAAATTAATGAGTGTGAATTTTTTCATTACTTTGCACAAAGCGCTGGAGTTGCTGTTGTTATTTGTGTGGTCTTTTTTTTTTGGTTTTTGGAAATATAAAATTTGTTTCGCTGCTGGGTAACAGGTAGTCGAGAGTAGACTACTTTGTTTTAAATATATATACATATATTACTGTATATACATATATGTTCCCTATATCTGCAGTATATATAATTATCGTAATCAAAATTAAATTTTTTAATTATACTTTTTACTTTTAGTTTACCGTATAAGAGTTCCACCAAATCAATTTCGAAAATCAGCGATATTTTTGCTTTCTCAATGCCTGCACTAATTTTCTAACTGTTGTTTAGCGTCATGTTTTACTTTTCCGTAAATTTCGCTGTTTTGTTACTTTTATAATTTTATTGTTTTCATTTTCGTGTTTATTTTTGTTGTAATCCACTTGTTTTTCTCACGCATCATTGCGGCGCTTTGACGCATCGTCACAGTGCGACTGTCAAACCGCAGATTCTACTCAATTAAACAAACAAATCGCATTTTAAATTGTTTATTGTGATAATAATCGCATTTGCAGATTAAGCCGCCTACACACAAAGACATACATAAATACATGTAGAACAACAAATGTGGGCAGGGAACTAGATTTGTAGCGAAAAATCAATAAATTTACGCCGACACTTTTGTTTACATATATATACATATGTATGTATATATATATTTTTTTTAATTTTTCCCGTTTTTCACTAGAACTAAGTTTGCTGCTGAGCAAATACTTATAAAAAAATGTATTTATTTAATTTTTTTTAATTGATTTTTTTTTTTTTAATTTATTTCAATTTTTTTCCAATTCAACCAAACAAAATGTATGTGCTATGAATAATTGCATTAATTTGAGTAATTAAATTTTTATAACAAAGCAAATTTAAATTGAAATGCATATGTTTGCTGTTTTTTTTGTGTCTCAAACTATACTTGACAGCTTTCCACTCGTTTGTTATGATTTATTTGCGACTAATTTATGTTAAATTTGTTAAAATAAATTACTGGCCTAAATTTATGGGATTTTGTGGCGCAAAAACGAAAAAAAATAACAGCTTTTGTTAGCTGCTTATCATCCAGTTAATTAACTTTTTTTGCAGCAGAATACTGTTGACAAATAAATAACATTTTTCTCAATTTTTTGAGGTTAGAGGTCTTTAATTTAGCAGATTTTCAAAATAGAAGCAAAAAAAAAATTATGAACAAAATTACACTTTTTTGCTAAAAAATGTAAGACGATAAGGTTGATATATGCATATGTGCTTTTTAAATGAAATTTCTCGGCTTTAGAACAACCAAAAAAGTCACATCAATATATTTTGTAAGGATTGCTTCTTCGAATGAGGTCTAATGTGGCTGTTAATGATTTAATTAGATTTTTGTAATGTAAAACTTATAGTTGTTTATATAAATATCTAAATATTCTGCCATTTTCGAGTGCACTTTAGTTCTCCCTTCTTCTCTCCTCTTTTCTTTTTATTCTCTTTTTTCTCCACCGTTATCTGCCTTATAGCCTTTAAGCACAGGAGTTAATTGATCAATTAACCGACCTTTGGTCTATTAAAGCGCTAATGGAGATCAATTTATTAAAATCCGCTTGAAACTGGAAACTCCGCGGGTTGTTGTCCTGGTCGCAAGTTTGGTTGTGAGCGTTGATAAAATAGAAACCAGCTGATGAATTTTAATTATCAGAAAAAATACAGACTGAAGAACGCATACAAGTATAACAGCTGATCGTTAATCGGGCTTATCGTCGATCGACTAATCCAAATTGAATACGGCTTTGAACGATTCGCTTTGAACTTCAATTACGACATCCACAGTACCTCCTCATCCTATACCTTATAACTTAACCGAATTCATACCCACTTTAAAAAACGTATTTAACAGTTTATTTTTTTTGTGTAAACTTTCAAGTTTTGTGAAGCTTCAACTTCTCCTATAAATGAATCACCGAAATATATATATTATACTAGCAAATCGCCTTCAACTAGGCAACATATATAATCAAAAACTATATCGCATTTAAAAAACACGTACAATATTATGTTACTGCGTAACTCAAAATCTAAAGTTACTGACACCAACCCCACTGAAAGCACCAACAACTACGCCATGCAATCACACAATTACATTTGACTGTGATACTTCCGTCTCATTCATTACATTGTTTTGACCACAAAGGTGCCGCTGACTTGGACTCTTTTATTGGATATACTCGCTACACTTTTACGCTGTTAATTTAGCAAGCATTGTAACTTCCTTGTGAGATGCCTATCAGTGGCGACGCTGTTTTGTCGCACACCCATACTCTACGCTCTAAGTCTTTACACGTAGTCTTTGTTATAAGCTGTGACGCCCGTCAGTCTGACCGCTTGAGCTTCTTATCAGTCCGCTCACATCCTGTCGTCTGCCACATTACCACAAAAGTAACTTCGCTTTTGTATGCTTTTATGTGTTTTTACTTTCGTTTCCTTGTCTTCACAGTCTCCGCTTACTGGTGTGGCCTTTGCTTGCGCTGTTCGTTTACTTTGCGGTCAATCAAATTATATTAGAGTAAAAGATCTAAAGCCGCGTTACTTTTACCCAATTACCGCAAAACAATTTGACCCGCTTTGACTGTACTCCGACTTTGATAGCTTTTGATAAAGAGAGCTATGTGAGTTTGTAAGTTTTGTCTGCGTTTGTTTGCGGAAGCAGGCTTTTATGCTCGAAGTTATAAATGAGTTTTGCTCTTGCTTTTGTAGATGTCTTTTAGGCGCATTCATAATTGTAAAAAAGAAAGGTTAAAGATAAAAATATGATGGCGTTTCATTACTATATAATAATGGTTGTAGACGCTAAGAAGCGTCTAAGTAGATTAGAAGACCTCTTTAAGAACTGCCGGGCAATTGATTTCAAGTTCGGTGGTTATGGAAAAGAAAGTTCTGGGCATTAGCGCCTTAGGTTTCAGTTCTACAAAAGCATAGTTTATAATAAAACGCCAGGTAATGCTAAAAGCTACTCTCTACTTGTCTAAACAGAGCAGAAACCCGATCCAACAAAATTGATGAAAATATGAAAGCTAGTTTTGGATAGCTGAGTCGTTCTGCGAAAGTAAGGTTTTCTACATATTTCAAATACTCTTTCATTCAAAATACTGAAGCAAACATTTACTATATTGCAACTTTACATTCTTTACACACTTTTTGGCACTTTTCTCATAGTTAACTGATACTCTCTTCTGCGCCATTTTGTTAAAACTCAATTGCTTTATGGTGTCCTTTCATCTCTTTGCTTGTCGTATATTTATTTCCTTGATTCTGGTTTTGAATGTCTTACTTGTGTTTACATTTTCTGGTCAAGCATCGCTTACAGCTATTGACATTAACATCAAAGCACTTTAGTTGACACTTTGCGCTAATACCGTTGTCTCCCACTGACCTATTTCCAATGTAACAAAGAAGTGGAGAAAGTAGATTTAAGTATACAATCGTAAAAAAACGTGGTTGTAGTGAGATACTTGAAAATTATAATTTTTAATATTAAAGTATTGAATTTTCTAACTTTTTCGTTCAGCCAAAACTGTGGTTTGGAATTCTCAACAAGTTTATAAAATATAAAATAGATATATTGCTTGGTATTTTAGCAAATTTGCCTTGAGTTTATATAGAGGATATTGCAACAAAAGCTAAAACTTTATGTAGCTTTAATAAACCACACACTTAGGTGGTGTTATTTTCTTATTTGATTTTTTCGTATATGCTATCTCCACTAAATATCTTTACTTCAGTATGACCTCTATTAAAATTAATTTTTTTTGGAAATATCGCTTTCTCCCACCATTTGCCGAATTCATTGTCAGCGCACACGAAAATTTACCGCACAAGCGTTGAGAAAGTTGCGCCTGCCACAATCCGCCAAATGCGCACCTGCTATGTGGCAGGGCATTAAGCAATAGAAATCAGACTTGTCAGAAAGTTTAACCAACTGCAATTGTGGTTACCTCGGCGCTGTCCCAATGTGGTTGGCAACGTATCCGCAAACGCCCGCACTCTCCTCGGCCCAGTGAAAGGCCGTGAAAGCGCGCTTTGAACTTAAGGTTACCAACACATTTCGCTTCGCTCGTTTTTCAGCTGTTCACCGCACCCGCGTCGCATCACTGTCAGCCCCACCGCTGAAGCGCCTTGGCACTAATTGCTTTATTGTGCGATAACAGACAAGCTAAGGAAATCTTTTGTTCGATAAGTAAACTTTTGCGGAAAACTGTGCCACAGCGGCTTGCTTAAGAAGCGCACATCTTTGATTTCTTGTATGCTCGATACCCAATTGTTTGCTATTCCTTTTATTACCATTGTTGTTTGTGTGTGCGCGTTGCTTTCACTGTTTTCTTAGCGCAATTTATATCGATTTCCAGCGTCATTCCATCAAAACGACCCACTCATTGGCCAACAACTGTGCGCACTTCCGCATGCATTGTAACTAGCGCTTCGCTTACTTGGCAAACTCAGCGCCACTAGCATCTAAGTAAGCCCCACTGAGTGCGCCAAGCAGGTTTAAAATGTCGAATATGTCGATTGTGTGATGTTCGCCGCCCACAATTCATAAACATTTTGACCTACTTTCACGTCCGCCATTTCGGGTTCAATAGTTTGCAGCATCATCTCTTGCACACACACACACACACTCACAGTTAAAGGCAGCAGGGATTAAAGTGAAAAGCTGCCAAATAGTTGTGTGATGACAACACAAAAACTACAGCAGAAGTGTGGTAGCATGGCTGTAAGTGAGGAAGAGTAAAGAAAGTGAAATGAATATAAGTTGCATCAAGCTGTGTGGTAAACAAAAATGGCGTTGCTCAGCTGAGATTTAAATGACTAAAATGGCGTCGGCAAACATACAAAAATACACAAACGGACGTACAGGAACCTTGTAGGGAGTATATGAGTCTTGTAGGCAGTTTATGAACTTGTGAAACATGTTTCTAATATGAAGATTTTACTACTAGGCTTCATTTGAGAGAGCTCCGCAATAGTAGGTGAGCCAAATAGCTTGATGATGGCTACAAAACCGTAGATCTACCTGAATGTAGACAGGTTAGAAGGTGACCTGCAATAGGTCCGTCCTGAAAATCTTGCCCTGAAGTAATGAGATAACGCTCCCTTATTAAGGCCTACAAAACACATAAGTCTTCTTAACTCCTGCAAATATCAAGAAGTCAGTTCAACTGTGTGCTCAAAAATTAATTATGCAAAGAAAGTCATAAGTTCCGCATAAGCAAGTTGTGTTCGAAGTGTTCCTAAGAGCACATCTTTTAAAATTTTTATTCTCTTTCCGACTACTTATATGAACTTAGATTGGCATACACTTCTATATATACTGCCATTCGATATTTAAATGTATATGTGCTCGATATGAACCTTTGGCCATTATGTCGTTTATGTCCCGCCAAGCAAATATTTTGGCAACCGTTAATGTGTGTTGTCGCCTTGGTGTTGAAGGCGCAATTTGGCAGCCGCTCTTGCTAGATAAACATATTTACACACGACTATGGACCGACCGACTTATACTGTATATGTTGCTTAGCTTGTATAAAAATGTCTAAGCTGTAAGTGCCATGCAATCGTATTAGAATGTTGGTCTTCTTCCGTTCTTCATTAGACACTTTTAACTTTTGACTATTGCTGGGTTCTCCAAATTCATTATTAAGCTGGTTAAATATATGTTTAACAGAGGCAAACTGATCGTATATTTCTTGAATTGAGTGTTCTTTTGCCACTCCCAAATGTTTAGAAAAAATTTTCATAAATAAAGCCTAACATTAGACGCTTTGTTTAGAATACATGCATTCTATATTTTTCGAATAAATTTACGAGAGTTGCATATTCTTTCGTCACTTGCTTACAAATAACAGACTCGAAGCATACTCGTTGTATAATTTTAGACGAGTTGGAAAGAAATGACTGGATGTAGAATAGTTTGAGGCAAAATTTTCTAAACCGGATCGAAGTATAGTTTTAAGCGAAATATTCTCGACTGACTCGTAGTATAACTTTAGGCGAAATGTTGTAAACAAATACACTTCAACACTTTCGAACTTTTCCGCGCACAATTCCGATATTTTAGCATTTCAAGTCATCAATTGCGTTCTTTATTTATCTACCCATCAAATCACTACTTGTACTTCTACTCAATACTGAAGCAACCTGAGAAGCTTTCACTGCACTAACACGCTCACTTATAATTACAACGCACACACACAAAAAGTCTTAATTGCGCGCCAACAAGTCCAAGGCCGTGCACGCCCGCTCCATTATTGTTTGCATTTTCCAAAATTAATACTCAAACAAAACTCTTGACAGTAATTAACGGAAAATAAATAACTTATATAATAGCAGCTTTCATAATTATTATTATTATTGCGAAAATCAACTAACTAAGCAGCAAAACGAAAACCCGCTGTTTTCGTGATTTTTGCTTTTTTGTTTTTGTGTTTTTGTAAGAATAAAATCCTTGCTCGAAATTGCCTCGCCGAATGTCCTTCAAAGTGCGCACTAATACTTCAGAAACGAGCACTTGCGAAAGGATTACAACTTTTCAGTGCTAAACAAGCAAATGAGTAATTATTAACAATGCCAAGGGGGCGGAGTGCTGTTGGAAGGTTGCGAAAGGAAAAGTGAATTTGCAGCAAAAGTAGCGTCGACGTAGTGCTGGGTAGTAGTAATGAAAGATGAGGTAGAGTGTAAGATAAGGTGGAATTATGGAAGGAAGATGGCGTTTGCTTCAAGAGTTGGCTTGAGGAAGTGATTTCAGCGCTTAAGTGTTGGAATTTCTATTGTGGTGTAAGGATACAAGTTGAAATGTGGAATGCGTAGGAAGAACACTTGTAATGAAATGGATATTTTTATATTTCCATCTGACTCTATACGAGTATAAGTAAAGCAGGCACCGTGTCTGGCCAGTGCTAAGGTGACTATCGCGCCTCGGTGCGATGTGAATTAGAAGTCACAAGGTGACTTGAGGAGAAGTTGGTTCTATATAAGTAAAGTAGGCACCGTACCTCCCAAATGTTTAGGTGATTTTAGCGTCACTTCAGGAGAAGCTGGCTGCCGGCTGGCTCTAAGTAAGTACAGTAGGAACCGTGCCTCTCCAGTTTCCAGGTTACCTTAGCGTTACGATGTGAAGCCATTTGGAAATCACAAGATAACTTCAGAGGAAGCTGGCCACCAGTTGACTGTCCTTGCCTGACCAGGGCTTAATTGACTCTCGCGACTCCGTGTGATGTGTCACAAGGTGACTTCAGGGGAAGCGAGTTTCAAGCGATGTGATTTGATTTGGAAGTCACAAGGTGACTTCAGGAAATGCTGGTTGCCAGCTGGCCCGATATAAGTAAAGCAGACACCGTGCATGGCCAGTGCTTAGATGACCCTCTCACCGTGATGTGATGTAATTTAAAACTCATGAGATGACCTCACGCGGCAAATGTAAACCATTGAGTTATTGACCTCATAAAATGTAAACAAAAAGTTCGTGGACCCCATATAATGTAAAAAAATGGGTCAGTGACCCCAATTTTAAACGAGGTTGTTGACTTAGCTTAATGTAAACAAAGGTACTGGACTTGGCTAATGTAAACAAAAAGTTCATTGACTCCAAATGTAAACAAAGGGGCCATTGACCCCATAAAATGTAAACAAAAGGGTGTTGGTTTTGCTAAGTGTAAACAGAGGTTGCGGACTTGGTTAAATTTTAAGAGGGTTTTTTTTGGTTAATATATGGTTTTAAATAAAATTTTTTTTCGTTTTTGCAGTGTCAAAACTGCTATAAGCACACATCGTTTTCAAAATTTTTCAAATTATCTGCATAAAATGTGTCAGAACCATTTCATTGAAAAAAAATTATAAAAGTAAATATTTATCGTTTTCTTGAAAGTGTTAAACGTTGATGGCGGGACAACGCCTTCACAGTAATGACGCGATGTTTTTTATAGCTTATAATGCCTAAACGTTATGTGTTTTATGCACAAATATGGCAGTAAGCGTCAAAAGCTTTTGTGGCTTTATGAATTTCGTATCGTCTTCAAGGTTCGCTGAACTCATTCAAGCGTGACATAATTTGGGCAGACCCTTTGGTGCTTATTGGCGTTTATTGTAAATATAGAGATTCAAAACCTTTGTGTTTATACACGTGGGTGCAAAAAATTAAACGATGAAGTTAAAATATTTAATATACATATATATATACAAATAGCATCGTTGTTTTAATGGTAATATTTTTCAAAGATAAAATTAATGCAAATTTTGTTTATTTTCTATTTTTAATTGTGGAAAGACTTACTAACTACAATATGGACTTATAAGAAACCCATAATCTCTTAACAGTTTTTGCACAAAGTAATAAAAATATTATTTTCTGTCTTGCAGCTTGCCAGTCGTCCAAGCGATGCAAAAACTGTTCTCTGTCCACAACTTTAAGGTAAGTTTAGTCTATACCTTCCTGTAAATTTGTTTGTAATTAAGATTTCAGTAGTCCTGCGGAGAATTAAGGGAACATTTTGTAAGAAAATATTGAGCAGTGTTTTATCCGAACCCATCTAGATCAGCTATTGCTTGCCAGGTTAGTTTTATTTAACTCACGAGTTGGTTTTTAGACACTTGCACAGTTCTATGACAGAAAAGCACAATATCGCAGGAAAAATTTAACTTTGACGCAATTATATAAGAAAAGGTTCTTAAGAAAGAAAGAAAGTCCTAAAAAATCTGTTTGCTTGTTATCTAGACTCTGACAAACACCCAGCTCATATAACATATAGATGTCATACAATATAATTATTGGAATCAAGTCCTTCTATGGAAAACTTCTTTGTTTTATAAATTATTTTCATAAAATTTGGCATAGCCTTTTAACTAACTCAATAATACAATCTCCAAGAAAATTGTTCAGTTCGGACCACTATAGCATATAGCTGCCATACAAACTGACCGATCAAAATCAAGTTCTTGTAAGGAAAACACTTTTATTACACAAGCTAGCTATACGAAATTTGACACCGATTATTGCCTAAGTCAAGCCCATATTCTCCGAAAAAATTGTTCAGATCGGAATACTATAACGTATAGCTGCCACACAAACTGAGCGTTCAAAAGCAAAAAAAAAATATTATTTTATACCCTCATATACATTTAGCTCCGGTCCTACCGAATTTAACGATGTTTTTCTTGCTTTAACTTGAACTTAGTTTTCTAGCCCAACTCAAATGCTACTCAACCCACCCACGTACATTTAGGCCTTTGTGTGTTTTCTTGTACCAGGCGTACCATGACTTGTCATTATCGGCTGAGTTAATTGTGCGCAACAGCCAGCAGACGCCATTTAAAGCGGTTAAAACTTTTACGCACAGACAATTTCTTAAATCTCGAAGTAAGGGCTTCTAACGCCCACATTACTTTTTGTTTAGCTGATATTATTTTAGTCATTCTACTCAGTTGAGTTTGGGGTTTAAGAACGGTTTATGTTGTTTAAACTTCAAAATCCATCCATTCACATCCCACATGCACATCTAGTGGCAGCAATAGTAGGTTTGTGGCATGTGGCTTACTACCCAAGCGCTCCAGCAGCCATCCCTACTCAATGCGTGTGTGTATATGCCGGCGCTGTTGCCGTTTGTCAATTGTGATAACAATATTTTTGGCATTAGCGCTAAGCTTTGAAGCTTAATCCTTTGTTTTTGCTTTGTGTTGCAAGTTTTCTGTCATGAAAACGGGGAGAATTTCGTATTTTTCCAACTTCGCTTTAACTGTGGTCGGCCACTAACTACCCAAAACAACCCAGCTACCCCAGCAAAAAACCAGATTTCTAGATTTATCGCTTTGCTCGTACACTTCCCGTTAGTTTGTCTCTTTAACAGCATAAATCGCCGAACTTTTACCCCTTTTCCCATTAAGCTTTCAACCACTTTTCGTCATTTAAGTCATAATTATGGTAAACATTTTGTAATAATTCATATTCGTCGCTTGGCAATGTCAACAGGACACCACGGCAAGCACAATAAAAATCTACAATAAGTAAATATTATTCCTGTTACTATGTAGACACACAAAAATACATATGAATGGATGTGTTTGTGTGCCCAAATGCCTGTTCATGTGTGTTGTTCCCATCAAATGTTTGCGGCGTTTTGTGTTCGTAAATGGAAATTTAATTGTTTGGAAAATGTTGCATTGTGTTGTGCTCATTGCTCATTACTCTCTGCCACATCGCTTTCATTTTGGCAGCTAATGTGTGCAATTATCGCAGCAGGTCATCAACATTACCAACACCGACGACGTCATCATTATTACTAAATTCATCAACTTCACTGCTTTGTTGTTATTATTACTGCTTGCTTGCCTGCCGTTACCCTGAGTGATTTGCAGCAGGATATACATCGATATATCTATATGCTTATATTGTATATAGTTTTTTAATAACACAGTTGAATTGAGTTTCGTCAATAATTGCTGAATTGGAAACATTTTTTGTGAGTTATAATAATAGAGGCACTTAAATTTTCAATATGAAGCCTATAATTAACATATTTAGTAAATTGTTGGTGAGAAAAATTTTAGTTTAGGGCCTTATACCTTCAGCTTAATAAACAATAAATGCAAAAAAATTCGAAAAATTCGAAAAAAAAGGTTGTAGGAGTACCTTTGCTAATATAAATTGTGGAAAGTATACTAAACTTAGATCCAGTTGGAGCCCAGTGTTATTGCCAACAGAAAAAGAGTGAAGAAAAAGAAGAAAACGCAGAACAAACCTTAAACTCTCTTTATGAAACATATATACAACAAAGCATCTAAAACAAATCGTCTAAAGCAATAACCTATCATATAAAGATCCTTTTGAATAATTGGATTTTCCAGAAGTTCTTCCTTCGAACCAGCTGGGCAATAATTTGTACTCGAATTCAAAGACTCAATAGTATTTTTAATATTAAAAAAATTTGAAGAGCGTTCCGGAAAAAAATGGTAGGAAATTACTTAAAAGTGCGCAAAGTAGTAACACAAAATTTCTCTCGGTTCGTGGTTGTGACATAGAAGTTTGGTTGTGAGTAATATCTCATTTTCACTTATTGATTATCGTTCGACTTCTTAAACCCAATCACTTCATTACACATAAAGAGTTTATATTTGATTTCATCAAAGTTGCTGATTCCATATAAGCTTCATATTCAAGTATCTAAGCCTAGTTTTAACAACTACCCACGAAAATTCTGTTTCTGTTCTATTTCTGTTGTGTTACTCTATCGGCGGACGGTACCATTGAGCACAGAAGCAAAGTGTCTTTCAGCAAGTATGCAGTTCGCAAAGATCATTTTTGCTTTTGACTTTGGTAATGCATAGATGCCTCCTTATAGAAGTTTTATTTCTATATATACTTACATATTGAGATATACATATATATGTATTCTTCTTCTTATGTGTTCTCTCTGTATGTAAGTAAGTAAATCTGAATATATATACCCTAATATCTCTTACTTTATAAAACAATTAAATTCATTTGCCTTCTATATAATGATATTTTACAACAAATAATACTTAAATAAATAGAACTCTAATATCCAGTCCTTCTGCATATGCCTAATTCGCATGTAAATTGGTCACCTCACTCTTAACTTTTCTACAATTTGAACTCGTAGCACTTTCTCCCAAGACGCTAGAATGCGTTCACCCTCTCACAAAAACTTCCAGCACCCTTGCATTTACTATACATTTACATAAATTCATTTTCACTTTCAAAGCTCTCTGCTGCAGCGAAGCGCTCTTAAATTCACCTGCATATCAATGTTGCGCAAAGCGCTCACATACATTGCATCAAAGCTCTCTTCATCAACTATGCGCTCTTACTTCGAACAGTGTTACACCTGCATAACAATGCTGCGCATAGCGCTCGCATACCTACGCTCATACGTTCTTATGCATGTGTGCTCAGCAGTGATATTAGCTGTGTGCTCATTATTATGAGTGTTGCTATGATTCTTTGCATTTTTGTTGCAAATTTTTTAATGTTCGAAGTAGACCTTTAAATTATTATGCATATAATAAGAGATAATGAAGAGTTGTGCCGAATTTTCTAGAATCGTGGAATGCGAAATTAAGGGGAAATCAGCTGAATTATTCCAATTGAGGAATGCAATGTAACAATAAAAATATTTAGTTACAAGTGGTAAGGAGAGTGGACACACGTATTTCTTGGCTGATGTCGCAAATATTTGTTAAAATCGTTGAAAAGTATTTCGTTAATTGCGTTTTTATTTAGTTTAAAGTTAAAATCGTTAATAATTCCGAAAAAATAGTGTCGTGAAAGTCGTGATGAGTTAAGTTCGTCGAAATTATGAGTATATGGTGCAAATTCCTTAAGTGCGTGTTCGGGTTAGTTCGTGCGTGTGTATATGAGCGTAGATATTAATGAATGTAACAAGTGCGTTGGCAATTTATGCGGTTCTCGGTTGTTTTATGTCGCGTTTTACGGGTATTAAGGTGCGATAGTGTTCTTATAAAAAATAGCGCGTCGTGTAATATGCGTAGCCAAGGCTAGTTTAAAAATGGTGAGTTTTTAATCAAATTGTTTGAAATTTATATATGTATGTATAACATTTATTATTGTTTATAATACATTTCTGTCTGTATGTACATTAAACTGGGTCGATATGTCCATATGGGTCGCCTAAGGGACTATGTGTCTAAAATCGGTTTCGAACCAGCGATTTTTTGGGCGAATTTTTTTAGGGATTCTAATAATTTGTTCGTCAGTTTTTTAAATATCTGAATGAAATTTAATTCCTAAGTGCTTTTTATAGTGCTGCCACATGTTGCTACAGAATATAATATTTTTGTACGATTATGATTGTATATATAACCTAAAACTAAACTTTTTGTACATGTTTCTTGTCAAAACAGTAAGGGGCAGTTCGTAGATGGGCGTAATCGGATTGCGTTTTTCAAAAATCGATGTACTCTTAAAATTAAATTTATATCGGTATTGATATCTATAAAAGCGGCAGCGGTTAATTTTGTTAAAAAGTCCTCAGGCCCTCTTGCAAATTGTTGCTACAGAGTATAGTAGTTGTGATCACCAAACGGTTGTATGCATCACCTAAAACTGGACGATGTAGCTATAGGATTATATGTATATGTATATATAAATGATCAAGATCAAGAGAAAAGTTGAAATCCGGTTGACTGTCTGTCTGTCCGTGCAAGGTGTAACTTGAATAAAAATTGAGACATCTTGATGAAATTTGGTGCACATATTCCTTGGCAAAAAAGTAACGAGTTCGTAGATGCACGTAATCAGGCTACTGCCACGGACCTTATGCCGGATATGTCGGGGAAATTTTAGTATAACGTCCCAGAATTTCGTGAATAAGATGGTCGGATAGTGAAGGTTATTCAAATCAAGTTAAAGTAGCGGGAAGCTCGTAGTTTTAGAAATATTTGCGTTTAAAGTTGAAAAGTTGATAGTGCACGACAACTTCCGTTTACTGTCAGACCTCTCAGTTGCAATCCACGTGAACATATAAAGTAAGAATCAAATCTCTTATGTGTTTCTTTGGTACTAGAGCACATCTCCTCCCACTAGAATCCTATATCTCCAGCAAATTAAGTTGTGAATTTGTGTGAAATTTCAAGCTTGAGCACACAAACAAACTACGCACACGTACACACACTCTTGCAAATGTTTATATGCGTGCGACATATTTATACACCACGTTCCACGCAGTTATGTGTAGCTGTGTGCGCGTTTGCATGTATGCGAGAGTGATTTGTATGCACATTTCGCAATTTGCACAAACAAAAAATCCAATTAAGATTTCCATTTTATTCTTTCATGTTTTCACTGTCAGATTTCTTACTCACTCAATTTTTGCCGGGTTTTTTTTCCTGCTTTCATCCATTTTTCGCACAACTATTTTGCGCTCACTTGTTAGTCGTGTACTCCACTTAGTTTTTGGTATTATTTTCCGGTTATTTCCTTCGCTCCGAATTTCATTTTTATTATTTCTTGTATGTGTGTCTGTGTTTTGTTTTTATTTTTGCTTGCTGTTTTTGTTTTTTTGTTTATCGTGTGCTTCTTGGTGCTCTCGGTAAGTTGACACTCAACTTATTTGGACACTCAACTGTACAAGCAATTTCAGCAGGAGACGTTTGCAATTCTGTGAGTGTGTAAATGTGTGTTTGAGGCAGCACTAGCTCTACGCTCGTGTTGCATATACACACACTCACGCATGCAGCACTTTTAGTGGATATGTGATACTCAAGTGCAAATATACATTAATATTTGTACATATGAAACTGTGACAACAACAACAATAACAACTACTACTACAGCATTAATAATTGGAATAACAAGCGTCAAGCAATTGCTGCCAAAGTAGTGGAAAAGAGAAATCTTTGCCGGAGTTAGCAAGCATGGAGCAAAACAAACACATACACGCACTCAGGGATACACACGCACATAAAGGAGCATAAACAAAAGCGAAAGTGTGTAAAGAAAGTTAGAGCAAATTATAGTGTATACGGGTGTACGTACTCGTATGTGTCTATATTTCTATTGCAACAACCACACACATCTCAAGAAAAATGAAATGTTGTAAGTATATGTGCATGTGTGTGTGCGTATATACAAGTGCTGCTCTGAAATTTAATATTTGTAACGAACGTTTAGCAGTTCAGCTCAAAAACGAAATAAAATTGATCAGCAATTAGAGATGAAACTCCGCTATCGATAACAGAAAGCGCTTGAGAGCTCTTTGGATATAATAATTCTGTCATAATTAAATTCAAGCTACAAATTTTGACTGCTATCGAACACTAGCAGGTGTTGCCAAGCATATTTTATATTTTTAAAGAATGCCGAAAAATAATTGAAATATTACAGAAAGTGAATTTTATTTGATTGGCATCACTATAGATTACTGAAAATTTTCGGGATCCCGTATATACAATTTTTAAACACGGAAATACTATTTGATCAAAATTGAAATTGAACTAGATAACTGTAAATAAAAATTTAATTATTTTAATCCCGAAAAAAATTCGGGATCCCGAAAATAAAATTTTTGAAATATTCAAACACCTTCTTTCATTGCAATTGAATTTGATATATTTACATGTATCCTGATTGATAACAAAAAAAAATTCGGCATACCGAAAATAAATTTTTTAATCCCGAAAATAAAAATTTTTAAATGAGGAAACATTTTCTTTTAATGCAATTAAATTTCATTAACATTATTTACAACATTTTAATCTCTAAAGTTTTTCGGGACCGCAAATAAGTATACATTTTTTTTAGAATGTAGGATTTTTTGAAACACGGAAAGAAATAATGATTTGATTAATGATGAAATAAATTAGAGATCAGCTTCACCACTAATAAACAAAGTCAAGCCTCACTCCCAGTGATTTAATTGACCCTGATAAACGATTTAACGAGGAATTTGCTATTAGCTGACAACAAGGGCTTAATGGGCTTAAAGAAATATTATTGAAATATCTTTATTGATCGAACAATGTAAATATATCAGCCGAATTTAAAATTTCGTAAATCATTTACATCAGTCAAACAAAATTCTCTATTATTAGAACACACAGCATGCGCCTTATCAACCTTAAAAATCATAAATTTTAATAGAGCTCAATGAGCAATGAAAAATGCGATTTTCATCTAATTTATTTTTCACTAAACCACATTCCCGCGCAATGTTTTTGTGGCTTAAGTGTATACATAACCTATAAAGCGCTGATTTTCGTACGCTTTGAAGTGCCGCAGTTGAAATTTAAAGAATTTTTCGCACTGATTGATATTAATAATGCTCGAGCAGCGCAATTAAATTTTAATGATGTCTGTGACAACTTCAAAAATCTCAAAAATCACAGAAACACGCAATAAATAATAATGGCGGCAGAATGACATAGCAAGTTATAGAGAGGGAATAAAAGAGTGAGTGAGGTTGAGTAGTGGGAAGCTTAGAAAAGATGCCACTGCATTAAGTGACGAATTAGGAGTAAAAAGTAGATGCAAATGGTTTCAAAAAAAAAGAACCATTCGGCTATTTGTTGTAAACATTTGTATACAAAAATGTTTGTGTGTGCGTGTCTGTGTGTGAAAGAGCATCTTTGGCAGTATTTGTGTTCAATGAAAAATAATAAATCATTTCTTTTACCAAAATTCATCAACGAGGCCGAATTTCAGGCTGCCTAAAAGTCTGTCTGTCTGTCTGCCACGCTCTTGGGCGCTTGTTCTACTTGTTTCGCCGCTCGTGAGGTTGATTATTTGATACGCAGCATTACTTGGCGCACCCTTTCGCCAGCTTGTCAGCTCTCTGCAGCGCCGAAGGGTGATGGTAGGCGACCTTTCACCCGAAAAAAGGTCACACGCAGCAAATTGAACCGCAATTTTTCTGCGAACACTTAGTAATACCAACTTGCGCCTGTGTGTATGCTTCATAGACATGCGTGTATATGTGTGTGTTATGGCTGTGCGTACGCTGTAATCTGAGCTGCGTGTGTATGCCGGCGTGAAATTGTAGCGCAGAATATGCGCTTTGCCACACATTCACAAGAACAAAAATACATCAGCAACAACAAAATTATGAATCTGCTATACAATCACATATATATTTTATGGTTTGCTGCAAATTATTTATTTATTTTATTTTTATTTTTTCTTCTTGTTCGCTTTAATTTTTCATTTTTTCTCATTGCTACGTGAAAAATATCAAAATAATAAATTTTTCCACGCACGCATTGCTATTGTTTGTATATTGAAAAATTATATGTTGTCATTGGCAGCGACAGCCGCAGCGTCGTACATACGGCAGCGGCAGAAAAGGTTGCCGCACATTGTGTCACCAGCAGACAGCGCGCAGAAAAACAAAGCGCCAGCAACCACAACAAAATCGAAAAAACATAAATTATAGAAGAAAAATGAAAAATTAAGCGAAAATCATCATGAAATTAATATCGCAAAAACCGGTCTGATTGCGCGCGTTCTTGATTGATGTGAATGACGAATGTGTGAATGTGTTGAAAAATGCACGCATCGCCTTGTCGCGCTCATCAGTATGGCCCTAACGCCCTTCCGGCATATTTCACACACACGCACGCATTAATTCATATGCACATTTGCGTTGGTCGCGCTTAAATACAATGCAATTGAATTTTCTGCTGCTCAAATGTCAATGCAATGAATCACAACACATCAGCGGCTTGATTGGTGTATGCCTTTCAGTGTAATGCTGCAGCACAGTTGACATTTTAAGTGCGCAACAAAAGCTTTAAATACTCATTTATATTAATTAATGAATGGGAAAATTCATCTTTTCTCTTCGCTACTTTGCATAATAATCCCCCAAAAAAAACGAAATTGAGAATAATTACCAATGCCAATGTGTTTGTGTTGAAAATATTTACACATAGTGCCAGACATGATAGGCATGTGCTGGAAGGCAGCAATTTTACTAAACACTTGAAGCTATTCAATTAATGGTTCAAAACAGCATATATCGAAACCAATCGTTTTTTGAGTTAAAATCCTATAAGCAGATTCCTCTCTGGACGAAGAAAGATTAGGCTCTACCCCAATCCATTATACGAAGTAGAAACATGCACGATGACGAACTGTCATGGGAAGACAAAAAGAAAGAGTAGAGGAACAAGCGAAGCCTTGTGGTCTTGGTTCAGATTTACCCATGGTTGTTGTGTCAAAGAAGAAGATGTTTCAATAAAATGGAAGGTTAAGCCACAAAAAGCCATAGTTGTGTGATAGCCTTAACCGTTTGCCCATCGGTACGCGAACTAGTTCACCAATTTTTGAGATATCGATCTGAAGTTTACATACGTTTTGTTCACTCCAACAAACAGCTTATTTCTCAGAATCGCCGAGATTGAATCACTCTAGCGTACACCTGCCATATAAACTGAACGATCGAAAACAAGTGATTGTATTGCAAATTTTTTCAGTTGATGAGATATCTTCATGAAATTTAGCATGGAGTATTGCTTAAGTGAACAACTTAATGTGTGAAGAAATTGTTCAGATTGGATCACTTTAACGTATAGCTGCCATATAAACTGATTGATCAAAATCAACTGCTTGTAGAGAAAACTTTTTAATTTGGGAAGATATATTTACAAAATTTAGCTTAGGTTATCACCGAGAATACTGTTCAGATCCGACCACTATAACATATAGCTGTCATACAATTTGATTGTTGAAAATTAAGTCCTTGTATGCAAAACTTTTTTGTTTGACTAGCTATCCTCACAAAATTCGGCACAGATTATTGTTCAAGTCAACACCACAATATCTCAACAAATCGTTCAAATCGGATTACTATATCTTATAGCTGCCTTAGGAGCTGATGGCTCGAAATCAGCATAAAGACCATTTTATATTATTTGAGCTATAAGAAATAGTGTTATTTATTATTTACATATAAATAAGTAGTGGAAATTAACATCTAAATTATAAACAATATAATACTGTGCACGAGTTAACATCTAATGTGCTCACGCATTACAAACCTTAGAGGTATTCCAGTATATCAGATTGTCAAAGTGTAATCTTTATAAAATTTTTGAATTTTTAATGTAACCAAATTTGCAGCTCTTTTCGCTTCAACGGCTTTAATAGGTTTCTCGAATTTTAAAATTATAACCACTCTCTTCCCAGCCACACACAAAGTGAGTGCCAAGTCAGCATACATTAGCCACACACCAAGTATTTTAAACTCATATAAATTAGTTGCAAGCAATTAAATAAATACGCACGTTTACAGTGCTGGTAGAAAGCACACACACACACGCATTTGAAAAAGATTATATTTATATGTCTGTATGTATGCGCATATGTATATATTTTATATATAAAAGTGTGTTTCTGAGAGCAGAAATTCTTCTTCACAAAACATTTAATTTTTATGGCCTTACTTAGGTATAGAATTTTAATTTCAATATTTTTTTAACGAAATAAATTCAATTCATAACACTTCAAGCATAACAAACCGCTTGCCACACACACATAAACACGCATGCATTCAATTGTTTTACAATTATTTAGTAGTTGGTGGTGTGGCTGTGTGTGTTTAATGCTTTAAGTGATGATGAGAGCACATGATAGCATTGTATGGAAGAATATTTGTATATGTACGTGTTTGTGTGTGTATGCGAGCCCTTATAGATATATTTCTTCCGTTGCATTTAGTGCAGCCATCGAATCGATTGTTACTTCAACCAAATGTTAGTACAATTATTAGCACCAATGCATGGACGCAATGCGTACGAACTCTGTGTAGTGTTGCTGGTGGTGGAAACGCATAAATTTTCGCTACGCTCCACATGCAAACAATACAAATTAGCCACACAGCCGCAGCGGGTCACTACAGCAGCAAGAACAGGACCCACACAAGCGCGGCTTCGGACAATCAAATTTATGCCGTACTTACAAAGCGGTCGAAACAAACAAATTAAATACATACGCATACATACATATACATTTTCACATCGGTAGAAGGTAGCAGGATGGCGCTGTGCGTTGATCTTCATCAACTGCGCTGTTGATGGTGCAGCTCCTGTAGCTTCTACAGATCCTTTGTCAAATTGGCGCTGTATGACTATCTCAGCGCGCTTTGTGCGTATTCGTATGTATGTATGCGTTTGCTGAAATGCGATACACATTGAATAATGCGCGTTGATATGCGCCAAGCAATAACAATAACAATAGTGTTAGGTATCTATCTGGAATTGAGGGAGTAAGCGCTGGTCGTAGCTGTGGAGGAGCGCTAAGTGTGGCTATCTAGCGCCAATTCAACATGCAGACATACATACATACATACATTTATACATGTACATTGAATTAATATGTGCAGCCATACACACAAACACATGCACAAACGTCTCGCATGGACGCATTTGCGGTCGTACGGTGGCAGTATCCTTTGGCCGCCAACACAGCCACATTATGTGAACCCCAGCGGGTCCGCAATGACGACAGCAGCGCATCCATTGCCCAAACTACAAGTACGAGTACATAGTACCTGTCAGCATTTGGCATTGATGGTGGTCTATGCGGCGCAAATGAAACTGAAATTTCTCACACATCAGCAGCGAGGCCGCCACAACGCTGGCGCACAGGTATCTGCACACAAACCGAAAATTCAACGCCTACTCGGCCGCAATGGTATACACCGTTGAGTTTTTGGCACACGAACACACACACACACAGACGCAACGCATTGTTGCTGACTGACAGCCGGGCACAGTTGGAATTTGTAATGAGTTAAAAACTAATCTACCATGACTTTGAATTCGATTCAACTTGAAGCGTCAGTTTTGATCGGCCAATGCGCCTAGCACGCATCCTTCTAGTTAGTTACCACTGTGTGTGTGTGTTTAGGTGTGCCGACAAATCCTTTGGTATTTGGCTACGGTTTGCCGCCTGACTTTTTGCTGACGGCGCCCATCTGTTACTGACCGCAGATATTACAAACAAGCAAGATACCGGTAAATACTCGTACACACACATACACTGACTGACAAAAATGTAAACAGATATGTAGGTGTTGTGGCTAAAAATCAGCAACTACTTGAAACGGTTGCAAACCGCAAACGTAATACAAGAATTGCGGTTGATAAGGGTTCCCATAAGGTTATCAACAACGCGCCTGAGTGTGGTTCTTTTGTGCCAAAAAACCGTGCACGCATTGAAAGGAGGCGTTAACATATGCGCAAAAGGTGCAATTAGCAGGCAATTAGTATGCGTACGCTTGCAGTGCCAGCTGTGATGGAGGTCAGCTTGATTTTTGGTTTGCGATAAAATTAAATAAACCTTGGCTCGAAATGCCGGAAGGAATATCTGCCAGGTTTGGCATTGGATTTGTGTATCTAAGGCATGCTTTCATTCCTACACCCTCGAAAATGTTGAATCCAGTCTTTTCTGGCGAGAGCATGTAGCTCGGTAAAGAGCTGCTATATTGTAGTCCGGCTTTCAAAGAAATTTCCAGTGATCCAACAGCAACCGAATTATAGCATAGCTTCAGCTTAACCCAATTATTGAATGATACTTCGGAGACAAGGTCAGCAGTACAGGAACACATTCCTTTCAGAAGATCTTTAGAAGCTAATTTTTGACTAAGAAAGGTGGAAAATAAAGATGTCAGTTGGAGCTTAGAGCTTTAAAGGGTTTCTAACTGGATAACTCTAACTTTCATAATGGGAATTGGTCCAATGTTTTCCAAAATATGCTTCCGTGAACTATGAAGGCAAGTACGAGTGTAATGCATTGGATGTTTAGCACAATTTTTATTCAAGTTTTATAAATAAAAGCCTTAAATCATGATAGAACTTCAAGCAAAATGCCATTAGTATTGAATCCTTTTTACAGTTCAGCATTAACATACAAATTTTTGTCAGAGTTGGTGGTCCGCAGTGAGCCAGTTGTTCTTTCTTTTCGCTGTTTAGCGCCAATTGGAGATGCCAAATCTATGCAGGTCCTTCTCCACTTGGTCCTTCCAACGAAGTGGAAACCTTCATCCTCCTCTGCTTGCCCCGGCGGATACTGCGTCGAAAACTCTCAACCAACGGAGCCGATATCTCTTCCTTCACTGAACTATGTCAATGTCGTCGTATATTTCGTACAGCTCATCTTTTCATCGAGTACAGTATTTTCCGTGGCCAAAGCGCAAAGAACCATCATCAAAAACTCAGAATGCCGACTCATTACATATGGTCATCCATGAGTGTGGACTATAAAGCAGCGCGGGTATGATGAGGGACTTGTAAAATTTGGTTGGTGTTGTTGTAAACGAAGAATTCTTCCGAGTTGACAGCCTTGGGACGAATAAAAATCCACCTCCATTACGGTTATGTAGATCCGTCTGTCGTGAGAACGGCTCTTTGGTCTCTGACGTTGGTGGAAGCGGTGTTAGTGTTAATGCTGGTCCCAAGATAGTCGCAATTATCTACGACTTCGAAGTTGTGACTATCAGCAGTGACATGGGAGCCAAGTCTCGAGTACGAAAACTATTTGTTTGATGACAGGCGATATTTCGTTATGTCTTTGTTCACTCCCCGACTCATTTACTTCGCTTCTTTGCGGAACTTCGAAGCCTGGATATACTTTACTGGGCGTTCGGGCTCAGATTATCCTAATAACTCCTTTCAATTGTGATCCGCATTTAGGCTCAGTTATGTTTTAGGTCATTGTTTCTTCTTCGAAGACTTGTTTTCTGAACTAATCTTATATTTTCTTATATTTACGTATATTCTACTTCGTGGATTGCTCGGCTAAAGCCTCTCAATTTTTATTTTTAATGTACAAATGTACTACTTTTTGAAGTTCTACGAGTCATTAAACGAACGTATGAGACATTTATGCTGGGCAGAAGTAGATTCACTATTTTTTTTTGAGAGAACTTTACTGTTCATATTTTAAGACCTCTTTTTTTATAGTTTTGGATGTTTTGAGTGAAGAGAAAGTTACTTTAGGCTTATATTTAGGGATCTTCGTAAGGCCTGTAGTAATTACACATATGCCAGATTTTTTCTGTACTGGCAATATAGTATATTATATACAGTATGCAAATATGGGAGCAACTTGCTTTACCTAAAAAAAAGTTAAACACACGCGCTTCTCATAAACGCTGCATAATTTATTTAGGCGCTCAGTTATTGCTCGCAGCACGCAGGATATGCCGCTAGTGCTTGGTAAACTTATTACGCCCGATAATATCTAATTGCACTTAGGTTGGGATAATAGGATAGGCAGTAGTAAAGCAAACACCTTGAAGCGAACGCAATTAATGCCATAACCGTTTGGAGCACCATCAGCGCCACCAGCACCGTTACGTACCGCCAAGAGTGAAAGTAAAATGCAAAGTGTCTGACAGATCGCCATATCAGCATAAAGTAAACGACACGTTTTTATGAACATGCAACACACCTCGCCTGAACGGCCTATCAAAGTGATACCTAACGGCCGTGCAGCCGTGCGTGTGTATGCGTACTGCTTTAATGCAACGCTTGCAACAACAACTACACACGCGAACAGAACAGACAGACAGCGCAGGCAGTTAAGTATGCCGCTAACGGCGCTGACATCGCTGACACGTTAATTGCCGCTTGATGGATTGCCAAACGTTGCGTTGAAATATTTAATATCTTGCAACCCTGTCATCGGTGTCGCCACTTCGTGTGCTCTTTTGTATGCTTCCGACATTTTAGCGTTACTTGATGAAGGCAAATGAAAGGAAAAGCGCAGCAAAAAGAAAAATGCTGTAGAAAAATGAGTAAAGTAGCGTTAGTGGAAAGGGATGAGGGTGGGCAACAAAAAATTGATAGGAAAAGTGCGTGCAGTGCGGGCAGCTGTTCTAACGCACTCGGTTAAATACTTCCGGCGCTAGGGAGCTGCGCATCGGTAAGTTATTACCTTATTGCAAATGACTCTAAGCGCGTAAATGAATTCGAAGCCCTGTCGGAAAGGGGTACATGGGTTATATCTTATGCATGGACTATAAGCGGCGCAAGAGGAGCTGTAATGGACAAAAGACATTCTTTCAAACTATAATTCCGTCGTAGATGCCTGTAAAGATTTCGTCGATGTTTCAGAGACCACAACTCCACGTTCTCGAAGAAAGAAACACGAGCATCGGCGGTCAAAACTTCGAAATTTTTGTAAACGAGTAACGGTTTTTTTCGGAACTCTGTTCTTAATGCCAAAAGAGAGGGAAACAAGGACTTAGTTCTTACGTCTAAAAGAGAAGGAAGCAAAGATCTCTGAAGTCGAAACGTCGTTCTTGTGCTTATCAATGACTGATAGTTTACTCAGAATTCCGTACTTTCGTCTAACAGAAAACTGAGAAACATGGATCTCGTTCTTATATCTAAAAGTCTAAAAGAGAAGGAAGAAAAGTTCTCAGTGGTCGAAACCTCCTTCTTGTTCTTGTTAACCTGTTATGTCAAGAACAGAAAGAAGTAAGGATTTCGTTCTCAAGTCTAAAGGAAAAGGAAACAGAGATCTTATTATTCGAAACCATGAAAGAAAGCATCGAGAACCTGGTTCGTTGAAACTTCTAATTTTATGTGAACAAGTGACAGCTTCTGTGTTTTAACTTGAAGAAAAGATTGTTTCGACTGCAATAGGAAAATCAGCTTACATCGATCCATAAATTTCCAAATTTTTCTAATTTCAAATAATACTAAAACAAGGTTTATTAGACCCAAAATTCGACCAACAGCAAGAAATTGACGAAATTTGGTAGCCGACAGTATCCTCAGAACAATTATAGAGAAAATGTGCCAAACGATTTCCTACCGGGTATATTTACCAGTTATAGCCGTATGAATATGCATAAAAATGGAGCTTGACACCAATTTTCTTCCCGTGCCGTATGTGACACGCATACCGGAAACGGTAATCATGCGGAAATTACGCCAAGCCAACTTAAGTAAGATTTTTTACGAAAATACGAAAATATTATGAAGGCGCACACATACACATTTGCACGTATTTTCGTTTCAAGCGTTATGCTTCAACGACTTACGCACCTTACCACACGCAGCAACGCCCATAATGTCAACGCAACAATTGCATTTGCAGCACTGGCACGCAGGACATTATGAGAAATTCATCAAATGTCATTCGTGTCATTTTATTATGCTAACTAAGTCAAAAGTGACTGGAGAAAAATAAAAATACCAACAACAAAGGCGAGCATGAAATAAGCCAAATTAAAAATTGTGGTCGCGTGAGGCAAAAGTGAAAGTGAAAATGTGTTTTGTGGAAATGGGCATGTGGCAAATGACTTATAAAAAATATTATTATTGTGTTTATTATTATGCACTTACTAAAATATGGTACGACACACACACACACAGATTAAGGCAGACATGCGGGACAAATTAATTAATGCAACGCTGCGGGCAAAACAAGGTTGATTCGATGCCGGGTATTTGAGCCCATATAAATATATTTGTGTACATATACCGCTTTACTTAAAAAAATGCCAGAAATCATAGTTGGACTTGCTGATAGAGTCAAGTTCGCTAGTGTCTGTGTAGCCACGGAATCGCAGATATATCTTCGCTCAGAATTCGTGTTCATAAATTGTTTGCCTCTCCTTGAGCTAAACTGAGTTCGTCAAATCTCCATAGAAAAAGCTTTATCTCTCGATTATTAGCACTTTTCATAGTCTTTCATGATCAGCTCAAAGAGTTGGAACCCCTGATACTCAAAGCGTAACCTTGACAATTCGGAATAGAACGTTATACATACATCTCTAAGTTATTATATTATATTTTTGGACATTTTATAAAAATTACTTTCAAAAAGTGAGCCATAATTGGATTATATAAATCACCGCTTGTTTCTTATAAGCTCTCATTATTTTTGTTGTAGTTGTGTATCTAGTTGCCCGCCCATTCGTCAATTTTATTTCTATTGCGTGCATGAAAACTAACAAATTTCATTATTAATTTCTGTCTGCGGTTTAGTTTGATCCTTCTCATAATTACCCACTTTAATGACCACACAAATTAATGCAACTTGAAGGCTCATTACTCGGACTCGTGACTTGGACTTTGCTGCATAACCCGCATAGAAAAACCGCACCCTAGTCGTCACTCAAAAAAAGGCGCTCAGTGCTACAAATCAACGAATTAATGTAATAATAGCTCGCATGTCTAACCTCACCGCGGTAATTATACCATCCTTTTATGAGTAATACGCCAACGAATGATGTCCGAGCGATACGTTCAGTGTGTTAGCCGCATTTTACGAGCTTCTAGCCGCGCGCTGCAACACTGATATCCTACTTAAATAATTTGTCCGTACAATTGTGGTACTAAAGTGCCTAAATTCCTGCATATAAAGAGGTTTATGTCTGGTTATATAACTGGGTAATCATATAGGCATGTGTGTATATGATATTTTATTGCTCCACAATTTATGGTCGAGATTCCTCTGTCTTGTAAACATTTGTTGCACTCTTAAAATTAATTCGTACGAATGAAATGAAATACAAAAATGTAGTTTTTACACCTTTGCTTGGTGTTTATATTGTGCTTGTGGTGGACACTTTTATTGTTGTTGTGTGCAATTCTTTCTTTAGGGTATTTGTAATAAATTATTAATGTATTTCTTTATATTTTTTCTACTTGGCTATGAATTCAATCAGTGTCTTTCATATAATAATAAAATCCTTACAATTTCCCCGAGGATCACTAAAAGTAGATTTGCTGTAAACTCTTACAACCCTTTTCCTTCATCTTTACTTTGCCTCATAGGTATTTTTTCGAACCTTAATCTATGCCATAGACTCTGAATACAAAATTTCGTGAAATTTTGTTTTGCTGTCTTGAGACGCATATTCTCAACTCTTCCGCGCTCAATAATCTGGTACATGACCATAATGAGGTGAAATATCCTCTTTGCAAGGGCGTCCATGCATCCAATGGAAGGACCAAGTACATAAAAATCTACATGCACTTCGGGTTTACAACTGGCGCGATCTCACACACAGAGCATAGAGGCAACTGGCGAAGTTTCGAACAACTGATGGGTGTATCTGTCATACTGTGGCTCTTCTGTAGATATTTTCAATTGTTTAATATGTATATGAAAGAACCAGTTACCAGATAGGCTACATTTTCTTATAGCACTGCTCGGAAACCACCGATCTGCCCAGTAAAACCGATTTTTTTTTTTTTTTTCAAAAGACGAGTAAAATACGTTTTTGTTTTCGGCATACAACAACACTTCGTATGTCTGCTAAACATATGTTTGACATGCAATTGACAGCTTGACGACTGCGTTGGCATGCTGGGACAGCAGACACATCAGTCGCCACCACCATCCAAACAGCAGCCGAGTCATCAGTCGGCAACGATTGACTTTGTATTGGCAGTGCCTAGGCTTGCTGGCATGCGATGCGGCGTCAAAACGCTGTATGTGTTCGGTACCCACACACACACACACACACACACCCACGCACACTCATTATGGCATTGGCATGCAAGGCAGACAAATGAAGTGACTTTGAGGCTATTAACGGCACTAATGTGTGGCGATCAGCGCTGTGTGCATGCGAAACGAAGCAGCGCCCAAGCCAGCAGACAGCACAAAAGGCATTCAAGCATGCTGCTTGCCAGCAATGACTGCAAATGAAAGGAGTTGGTGCAAAATTTCGAAGAAAAGGATACGCAGACAGAAGGACGAGAGTGCGCATTATTAGTGAGATGATAATTGTGGGTGTTAGCGGGACGTACACGCCCATAATTTCCATATAAAAGATGAGAAAAAATTCTTGAAAATTTTTGAGAAATTATAGTTTTGGTTTTAGTATGAGAGAAAAATTAGTTGCAGCACTGGAAAAATTATAAAAAAATTTCTCAAAAATATCAAACCCTAACAAGCAATATTGGAAATTTCAAACTATTTAGTGTAAATGGTAGGGTTGGAGGGTTAAAGCGTAAACAATTGCATTTTCGCAAAATAAAGTTGGCAATGTCTCGACGCTCAGCGGGATATTGGCGTGTTCGGCAGCGTTCAAGGACTGCATGCTGTTGCGGCTGCTGTTGACGCTAGCGTATGGCGGCTGGTTGCATGGCAGCAGCGACAATTTGGCGCTTCCGCCAACAACACGCCATGCCATAAAACCGTTTAACGCTAAAGCATAAAATTACTTAAATAGCAAGTAATTTTTTTTTTTAGTTGTTGCGCCGCCTGTCGCCTACAAAACTCGCTATACAAGTTATTAATAAAGTGTCAGCAACAATAAAAACGCACATACAGTCGCATATAATAAATATATCTGTATAAATAGTTCTTATATTCCCCTGTATACCGTTAACACCCTGGAAACTCTAACCAGCAATGCCTTATAAATTATATACCTCACCTTCCTTCTTCCCATTAATCGCATATTTAACGCCTTTGCTTTCTTTGTACAACTTTGTTCGCGTCTACAAATTTATGTTTAACAGTAAACTATAGAAAAGTATGAACATGAAAACTTTTAGAGTTCGCAGCGGGTTGTCCTTGATTAGTAGTCAGCGGAAGGTGTTGACAAAACGGCGAACCTGTCGTTGACCTCTGCTTATCCATTGTACTTAGCTCCCTCTCATTTCTGCAGAAAAACAATTTAATTTCTGCTTTAATAACATTTTGGCTCTTATAAAGGCTCTTATAAACGAGAGGACATCTCTTCTCTTTAAACATGTAAGCTTTAAAATTAGTTTTTGATTGGCCGAGAGCTGATAATTCATGAAATCCTTCAGTGACCGGATACTGAAATTGTGGACAAGTGGACTTGATCTGCTAGTGAGCTTAAAGCCTTCATACATTTGTTTACCAAGCTGAAATTGATCTCTGGTGACGACAAAGTTGCTAGTGCGGCTTGACAGGTTATGTAAATAGTCGCTTTCTGTGTTCTTCCGTAGTTATTCAGTAGAACTTCACATATCATCTGTATGTCTAGTATTTTCGCTTGTAAAATGAAGAAGAGTTTGTTAGACGGATGGAAATAGATATATTAATATTCTCGGAGTATACCATTGTACCAAAACCGCAGTCCATTTTGGAAGCGTTGGTATATATTGAAACGCTGCTCCATACACACCTAGACAGTTTTATCACATGGAAAACCACAATTGAAATACAGACTTTGAAGAATATAGTCTGATTTACTTAGATTAGTTTCGAACTGGTATGTAATTTCGCTTTGTCCACTACTTCTCCGCTCCAACTACCAATCTTCTTAATTTTTATAGCAAAAAGTTTAGCCACTTCCCATAAGAAAACGCTTAAGTGTAGTTGGTGGGGGAGCACCTTTTAGTAAATAAAATTATTATATTTTTTAAAGCTTGCGAATTTTATTCCCAATCTCTCATAATATCAATTAATAACAAATATTTTCTATGGTTTATTGAATTGCAAGCACAGTTCTCTACAAAAATCACAACAAGTATGGTGAATGGTGAAGCTTTTGACTTTTTGATGCACTCTTTTATGGCACTATAAAAATGATACGATTGTTTATCAAACAGCGAACTCCTCGAAAAAAAGAGGCAGCTAAATAAAGAAGCTTAGGGAATTTTGTGTATCCACTCGTATGTGTCGATGTGTTAGAGGATAAATGTGGTCGTTAAGAAAGCAAAAAATAAATATGAAAAGATTATTAGGTAGATAACTGGGGCTATGTAAGACAAGTAAGTGAAGCAATGCTTGAGAGATAAGGCGAAAATAATTTACGTTAAATTAAACTTATGAGACATAAAAATTCCTGCACAATAATTTCATGTAGAAGGCACGAGAGGAGAGGCATGTGTCTATAAGTGCTGTGAAATTGAGCCAAGTTGGGTACGGAATTTCGCAGATAATGCAGAAGAAATGAAATAATATGGAATTAAAGATTAAATAAAAGAAATTTTTTTGATGCAAACAAAAATAAGAAATTATGAAGAAGCGGCTAAGAGGATTGCGTACAGCAGAACAACAACACCTACGCACCAAAGTTTGATGACGAAGGTGGCTGAGAGACAAACACGTGTCGGGCTTACATGCGCGCGGGGCATACATATATTAATGAGGGCTGCTTGTGCCCCAAAATGATACGACGAGGGAACAGCGCGCTTAACGGTGACGCTAAAAATAAGTGGAGCCACCAATACATGCATGTATATGCGTGTAGTATATTTGTGTGCGTATGACAACGATACGAAAGCACTAAAGTCAATTGTGAAAGGATATTGAAGATTTGAGACAGATAAAAGGAGTTCGAATGGAAAGCACACACCACTGGGCGGGGGAAAACAAGCGCCTACATATGTGTGGGATGTGTATACGTATGTATGTACATATATGTATATGTATGTGTGATCTGTAGTAAAGTCATTTGGAATGTGAAAATTCGCGCAGGACGAAGTTAGGTGGCAATAATTTTTGGTTACACCAACACACACGCCAATAACAACTATATACAAACCTACATATGTATATAAAAATAAATTTTATGTGCTACCATATACACCGAAAAACATCCTTTACCCTTTGGGGAGTGTGTGTGTAAGCATCAACTTTGTTTACTGTCTCGGGGTAGCTGCGGCGCCTCCACGAAAATCTCAGCTCGGCGCTTTTGATGTTGTGCGAAAAGTGGGCGGATTACCAAGACAACAAAAAGCAATGACAATAATAAAAACAACAACAGCAACAATAATAACAACAATAATGGCAACAACAACATCCTTGGAATGTCGCTAAATTGCCAGTGAGCCGCGCGTTGAGCGATAAAACTATATACAAACATTTTATGCACAATCAGCCTGACATTGAAAAGCAGTTGGCGCTGGCTAGGCTGAGACTGTACGCACTCAGAATCTTTGCTGTTTTTTACTTATGCTCTTACTTACACCCAAAAACCTTTGTTATGCGTCCGCTTATAGTTATTGTGTTTGCTCATGTTTTTGTTAACATTATATTATTGTTAGCGTTGTTGCTGCTTTTGCCGCGGCTTGTTTACTTCATCACGTCTAATTAATGCTAATGTACCGCCACGCTAATGTGCCAAGTCATAAATTTTTGGCAGACGCAACAACAACGCCTTAGAGTGGAAAGTCCAACGATCTATCGAATTACCAAGCAGGCTACCCGAGCGTCATCGTACACAAATATTTTGAACCCAACACGTCGCGTCTTTGAAGGCGTCAAGTAGCTGCCACTCTGCTATAACACTTACGCTGCTTTATATATCCAGCTAGCGCTTTTTAAGCCATTTTTGTAGGTGAATGTAGCCTTTCGCTTGGTTGCCTTTGTATTTTGCGGTGAAATGAAGCCAAAACGTGTTATCATAACCTTGACATCATTACCTTAATGTTCATGATGAGCAAGACTTTTTGTTGTCATAATTAATAATAGACACGTGTTTTTGTTTTGTTTATTTATATTTTGATGGTGCTGTTGACATTTTGCTGTGATTACCACTGCTCAGTAGTGATTGAGCTACATCATGGCATCGCTGCAGCGTTTTGAGTTTACTAGGCAAGCTTTATTTATTTTTTTTCAAAGCCACTTCAGTAATACTCTTGCGCAAAAGCCTTTGAAAATGTTAGCAAAAGTTTTTTTGGTATAAAAGTTGCTAAGTTTGCACCAAATTTCATGAAAACCCAACATTTTTTTGTACTTGACAAAAATAAAAACCGAAAAAACTAGATTATGTGAATTTTTGACAAAAATTTTGAGGTTATGTGAAGAAAGTCTGTATGTAAGGGTTATAGACTTTTTCATTAGCTACAACATTGTCCTATAATTTTTTTCGAAAGCACTTGTAGTTTTGCCGAAAATCGAGATAAACCGTTTTAAGCCCTTAAAATTTCCACCCTCCCCCCGATCCTTTTCAAGCCGCAGATCAGCCTTAAACTATTTTTAATTTAAGGTTTGCTCATATGTCGTTCCTTTTCGGTGAGTTGTTGACAGTTTTACAGCTGACAGTTTTAGAAAAATTTTTCTCAAATTATTTGCCCTGGTCCACAACTTACTACGTCATTTTTAAATCGTGTAAGAGACTATAATCCAGTTTTTTATCCAGATCTTCACCAATTTTTTCAATGAAACTGGTTTTAGATACCTTCGATGTCCAGCTATGAAAAAAGTCCCTTTATCATAGTTCAATCTTTCGAGCCACGTGCTGTAAGGAAACATTTCCGCCTTAGCTTCTGCGATATGGTATGCCTAATCAACAAAAGAGATTATTTTTTTTAGCTTGCGAGAATTCTTGCACAAGCCTCATGATCTCGCACCTTCAGCTATTTAGCCATAAATATATACTAGTTTGTTAGATGCTAAGTTGACCTTAAACTGCTTTGCCATAAATTTGCCAAAGTGTCCAAAACTTTTCAATATTTCAAAAGTTTCCAACGAAAGGTCAGCAAAACAAAGTGGAGGCCTTCAAAAATCATTAGTTTAATTGAAAACTAGTTTGGAACGCAGCCAAGAAACAAATATGTTTGGATACTAAACCGTGCTGAGAAACTACATGCCGACATAAGACAACAGCAACAAAAAAATTGTATATTTACTTATTTAGTCGAAAACTGCAAAATATGAGTTTGCGTACGCCTAAAAGTAGACAGCAAACAACATAACTAAGGGGCCATTGAACGGAAGCCAACAACGCGACAATCTAGGTGCGAGGCAAGGCTTACCGTTACAACACGCTGACAGTATATCGACTTTGTAAGAAACACACGATACACTCGCTCTTCACGGACGCTCATCCTTTCTCGGATAATTCACACGAAAGCCAAACGTTGGCGCTTGAGGAAGCTCGCAAGTCCGACCAAAGACATTGGCCTGTCTGTCTGCACGGGATATTGAGCAGATTAACAAACAAATAAAGCAAACAACAAGAACAACTATAACAACAACCATAGCATACAAGCAGCAACAAAAGCTGTAGCAACATGCAATAAGCGCCGTAACACAAGAATGGACGTCGCTACAAGTAAACACAAAGCGAACAAGCGGAAGAATTGATAATATCAAAGACCAGCCATTGAATGCGAGTATATGTGGGATACAGGACACACTGCCTGGCCGCCAATAGCAGCAGTACAAGCACCACTACTAACACCAGCGCGCCAGCACCAACCAGCCGCACAGCAAACGCACCGCAGCAGAACAGCAGTAACAACAAAATAACAATAACAATACAATCTATAGCATATGTACGCTGAAAACGAAGCAATTTCGCGCAAACATAAAAGCAACTCCTCTGGGAATCGAGCAAGGAGGAAGTCAAAACACGCGCACACACACCAACACACACCCAAATAAACCGCTGTAAAGGATGCGCAGTAAGGTGTTGTGCGCTACGCGAACGAAAGTGGCACAGTAACCCCGGCATGACGCATGCATTGTGTGCATTCGGCGAAAAACTGCGCAGAACTACACTTTGCCAGCGAGAAATTTACATAGCTACATGCTTGCCAGCATATCCATACTACATTTACATTTCTACAATCGTGTGTATGTGTGTGTGCGCTACCAAATATACCACTTGTTTGTTATGCAGTAGATAGTTTGTTGAATAACTGCAGGCAAGTCGGAATTTTTATAAACGAAGAAATTTATATGCCAAAAATTTTATTTTTTCTCTGCCGAAAGGAAGCGTATACACCGCAACGGCATATAAATATGTATGTAGCGTGCAATAACCATATGTTGGTGGAATTGCACTGAAATATGCAATGAAATGAAGTTTATTGAATGTAGCAGCGAGTCTACAGCAAACAATATGGCAACCTTTTCATGTACTCTTACTTGGTTAGTGTGCCTAGGGGTTACTATATCTGCCTGTGCATGCAAATGTGTAGACATTTTAGAAAATTGAATAGCCTTATATGTTTTTGAATTGTATTAAATTTCGTAAGCGCGATTTAGAATTTTCGTTTTCCATAAGAGAGCTGAAAATTGTGGAATTCGGTCAAAAACTACACGTGTTGTAGAAATAACAGGAGATTGACTTTCCAGCACCCAGTCCAGACATCTTACAAAAGATTACTAAAATTCCAACACAATGTTAGTGAACACTTTTTACCTTACTTGCAAATTATCGTTAGATAAGACGCCTACTCTCTCAATAATTAACCGAATATATAAGAAAGAAAAGATGCCTTTTTGCACAGAAGTTAATTGATCAATTGGCTATCCTTTACTCGATTAAAGTGCTAATTTAGATAGATTTATTCTTAATTGAATTGCAATTGAGTTGAAACTGGCATGTAACTCTGCTGGTTGTTGCCCAGGCTATAAATTCGGTTGTGTTTGTGGGTTGTTGTCCAGGCTATAAATTCGGTTGTGTGTTTTGATAAAATAGCAATCAGCTAATGAATTTTAATTGAATGAAGAACAGAGCCAAGTATAAAAACTTCTCGTTGTTTGAGCTTATCATTGTCCAATTGTTGTGGGAATAGTCGCAGGGCCACAAATCAAACGTCCCAACATTTGAACTACATAAGTCTTTTTTCAATTGGTGGCATCTCTACTCGAATATAATTATATTCTGATATTGCCAAACTTTGACTGAAAACTCAAGAGAACTCTTCGTGTATTCTTTTCGGCTTTTTTACCTCATCCACTACTGATGTCTACACGCTAAACTCCTGATTTTGCCAAACTTTAATTCGTTTAATCATTTTGTCCTCTTTACCTCATCGACACTTCAGAAATCAATCTAGCCTCTTTTGGCCTCTTTACCTCAAGAACACTTTTAGAATAATGCAACGATATCATGATAGTCAATGTTGTATCTCTGTGGAATATCGTTGCTGTTGCATGCCCAAATTTTCTCCTCCCCTATTTATAGTGCCACCAAGAATAACATACTTTGAATATAAGAATGACTAAACACAAAGACAATGAAGTCTGAAGCTAGTTTTGGCCTCTTGTTGGATTTTTGGGGCCATATTCACAACATTTCGGGCTGTCATACCATAAATGGTTCAAGTGAAGCCTCCAATGTGACTGCAGGTCGAGTGTTACTATAAACTCTATATTAAAGCTAAGTGGTGTCTAGATTTTCTTAACTAATTCTAGACCATCTCTCACTTCGGGCGCCATATTCAGGGTATAATATCGCCCAATACTTGTACTTGTACAAAACAAGTAAGTGTTTGGGGGAAAAGGTCTTACTGTATCCAGGTTAGTTTAGATCAAGTTAATCAGGTAGGCCAATGAGACGATTTCAGTTACTATGTCCATGAGGAGCAGTAATCCTTTAGAATACTTGCGCCTAAAACGAATTTTAACATACTCTGTGGCCTCACTATAGATACCGACTTGTATCCAACTGTGTATCTAATTTCCACTGTCGCCAGATTTCTCTAAGGGAATACGATGAATATATGCTCAATATTTGCCTCACTCCATACACAGCCACTCATAACGGCGCAATAAATTTCCTAAAACATCGAAACCTATGCAATTTGTGGCACTATATGCTCATTGCAGTATTGATTACTAACATGTTTTCGAGGAGGCAGCACTACAGAGCTAACCATGCTATTATGTACTCGTAGTTCTGATACGCTTGCCAATTGCGATAAACTAGAACAGCAGACGACGCAGAGCACAAGAACAATAATAATATTTATATAGAAATCATATCATATCGATATGAGTGCTTATATATATATATATATTTATGTATCCTTTAGTGTGTATGCTTTTAGGCAAATACACCTATAAAATTATGCTAAAACAACAAATGATCGAATTGCAAAAACAATACTCATACATATTTAGACCAATCTTTGGTGTGAGCCTACAGCCTTTGGTTGAAAGGAGTGGGGGCGTAGCAATGTCATGCCACTGCAAAGGCGCCCAGCGTTTGGAGCGGAAATTGATTGAACTCGTGTATATAGGAAGATTCTAGCAGTGCTATAAATTTATAAAATAACAGTGTTCTATGACAATGAAATATTTTGCATAAATAAAGGCACACACACACATTCAACTGCTTACACATAGCCCAACTGTTTATTTGTATATTTGAACATATATCCACAACACTGCAAACAGCAGGGTTCCAGGATAGCGCTTTGATAGTTTGGCTCCTTCTCTCGTTGTAGCACAAACAAACATATCTACTGCGTGTAAGTGTGAGTAGCACAAAACACATTATAACATATGCCAATAACTTATGGCGAATGCAAACTATTTTCTTGGATAGATTTCAATAGTGAGATTAAAATTGTGTAGACGCCGCAGGACCTCAACATCGGTAGCAAAAACAAATATACGCACCACACATGTGTAGTTGTACACAGAAACTCTTGCAAAGGAGTTTAAAAGTTCGTATGTGTACTTTCGTAGCACAAATTTGTAAAGGGTGACTTGTTTGGGGTTTGCTGAATATTTTGTTAGCTTCACAATATAAGTAAAAATAATAATTAATAAACTTGAAGTGCCCACGTTCAAAGATTTTCATAAAATTTCTAGCTTTCCGCAAGCAACTCTTAAAATTTTTCATTGCAAGCCTAAAAGTAGGCACACAATTTTTGTTCTAAGCAAGTATTTCGATTAATCAGATTCATAATATTAATAAATGTATAAATGCTAAACTTAAAATCCTCTGACTTAAAGTTCTCTAAAAAAACTTCTAGTTCAAAATTTAAAAAATGTTCACTGTAAGCCTGAAGGTAGGCAACAGTTTTTTTCTGAGCAAATATTTCCACTATTAAGCTCCAAAATATAAGTAAATGTATAATTGTTGCGCTCGAAGTTCACAGTTCTTTATAAAACTATTACCTTTCCCTAAATAAGTCTTAAATATTTTCTCTTTAAGCCTAAAGGTAGGCAACACTTATTCTTCTAAACAAAATTTTCCGTTATTATGATTGATAATATAAGTAAATGAATAACTTTGATTTAAATTTTGATTAATTTGCCATTCTTCCTTACTGAATTTTTAAAAATTTTCCTTTTGAGACTAAAGGTAGGCAACACTTGTTATTCTAAACAAGCTTTTCCGTTATTAAAATTCACAATATTTCTATTTTTCACTACAAAACTGTGAAAAATGCTTACTAGAAGCCTAAATGTAGGCAACAACTTTTTTCTTTGGCGCTTTTTACAGCTAAACTGTTTTCTACTTCAAAAAAATATTTTTCCACAAAAGTTTGTAAGTTTCTACTTCCACTCGCCCCAACACAGCACCCACTTTTATATAACCATCATATATGGTTGGAAAATAATACTTTACCATAATTGCAGACATTGCCTCGCACAGGGTAAATGAACATAAATTCCAACAACTTCCTGTACTCTTCTCCTATCTAATGTCAGTCCGTGTTTTGTTGTTGTTGTTTGTTATTTATATTTTAGCATATTGACAATGTGAGGTGTGTTAGTGCGCTAAAAGCTTAAGGCACGCCAAACGGACTTTCTTGGCAGCGTAACTTTGCCTGTCAGCCAGGCAAGTAGACAAAGTCAAGCATTTTGTAATCAGTAGCTAGTCAGGCATTTAAAATAATTTGTAGTTTATTACAAAAAGTCCTTTGTTCGTTGGCAATGTGGCGTTGCAGAAAGATTTACAAGTGCTTTGTGCTTATGCACCCTATTGCTTTATATTAATTTCATAAGCGAAATCAATTTAGAAATTTGCCAATAAATCGAAATTGACTACTTTGACGCAGATATCATGAAAATTGTTTGGAATGTGGTAAATAATATAATATTTTCCCCCCATAGCGTCAAGCTACTTCCTTCTTAAACTTGTCTGAGTGCTTGGCTACAAGGGAATCGTCCGAAAACTATAAAGCTGATGAACTTACACGAAAAGGCACCCATACCCAAATACTTTCTCCTCCATTGTCCAGCTTTTGCTAGATTAAGTTCGTAGCATCTCGGTTATCATGCTTTTTACGAATCTAGCGAATTGGTTGGAAGCCATCTCAATCAATTTTTGGTAGGCGTTTTGTCGATATGCCACCGTCTTCTTGATCCAAACCTACGAGTTCTGGGCCTACAATGGAGTGAAGCGATTACTCACGGCTTCACGATAAATTACCCATTTATCTAACATATTCTAACCTAGTTCTTAAGAAAATTTTCAACGATTTTGTGATCGGCTCAAAGCGCTTCGTCTTTATGATCAATTTTATAGGAGTTCTAGGGACCACAATGGACCGGCAATATGGTAAGCTGTCCAAATGGGAGCCCTGTTTGGAACAATAATTTAACCAAACCTAACCAAAACCCTTGAAAGCACAAAATTGTAATATTTGAAAACATAAATAAATTATTTGCATTAATACATAACATTTTCTCACAATACATCTGCTTTTATTTTTTTCAGAAACGCTCACAAAACTACTGCTCTCAACATAGGAAGATGGTTGGCACCACTACACACTCTTAAAGCGAAATAACGGAAGATATCCATATGTAAACACATACGCAAGCGGCTAAATATTATTGGGAGAATATATTATACCACACTCCTGGCTCTTTGACCTACACTGAGTAACGCTCTGAACACATAGAGCGCGACAGACTGCAAGCGACATCTGTCAAATATTAAAATACACACGTTTTTAAGGACACAGTTATTGAGACAAGTGCACAACTACATAACTGCGACCATAACAATATGTGTGTTTTAATATTTGACAGATGTCGCTTGCAGTCTGACGCGCTATATGTGTTCAGCACATAAGTCGTGCTCTTTGGTTTGCAATATGCGCTGGGCGCTCTTCGCTCTATGCTGCCTTGCAGAAGCTTCTGCGCAATTGGATAAGTTGTACGCTTTCGTAGTCGTGTCACTAGCATTATGTAATCGCTTTAAAGAGAGTTTAAGTAAATGAGCAACGTAGATCGGAAGGAGAGTGTATGGGAAACGGAAGTTAACTGCCTGAGCGAACTCTAATACGCAAGGGGAACGGAAATGAATTTGCTGAAAGCCTTAAAATCAGAAAGGGGTAATTAGTAGTGAAAGACTGGGAGCAACAAGTGCAAATGGCTTATATAGGTAAGTATTTCCAAAAAAAACTAGTCGTTGACAATAACTCGGCAATTCTGGTGTCTAACTGCGCTAATTGATAAACAATAATAAGCAGACATAAACTTTTTGGAAAATTTGGCAAAAGTGATTAAATTTCATTAGACAATGAAGTGCCCTTTATAAAAAAGAAGTGATCATTATATTAAAAAGTGAACTTATATAATTAACTGGAAATTAAAAACGTAAAACTGTATGGAGATGTGAGAGTCGGTTTGGGTCGGTTCCGTTCGGTTTAAAATGAGACGTAATCTTTCGCGCAGCAAACGATAGACAAATTTGAGAGAGCAGAGCATAACTGGAAACCGTTCGAAGCAGAAATAGTGGGTTCAGTGTAAAGAAATAAAAAGTCGAAGTAATTGAGAAATCCATGTTAACTGTATGCGAGCATACATTTTCAAAACTGAGCAAGAGAGATACTTCGCTTAGATCAGTGGTCGGCATGAGAGGATCTGTCACTGTGTTTGTGAGCACGAAAAAACAGTAGCCCAGTGAGAAATTGGAATTTAAATTAAACAAATTTTATAAGCAAAATTTAAAATATAATATATAAAACTAAATGACTTTTAAGGATATATTCCCTATTATCTTTAAAAGACTTGGAACATAAAATGCTGCCATGCAATGCAAGGCATTTAGAATCATAAAGTATTTCTCGCAGGCCATATTTGGTTTTGCGCTATAGTCTTGCGTGATGTTAATTCGTTGCTGGCTCGACAACGACTGAAATATAGAGCGTAAGCGTACGTGTGTAGTTAGTTTGCAAAATTTTGCTAAGAAATGCCGACCACTGGCTTAGATCAATTATGGGTTATAATACTCTAAAAGTTATTAGATAAACGCAGTGTTAAGACCAAAGTAAAGAATAAACATAAAATTAGATTTAAAAACAACTTTCTAAAATAAATATTCTAACAAACTCCAAAAAGGGTAAAGTAAAAAAAAATGTTAATTGCTTATTAGACTTACGACTACTTCAATGTACTTCGGTTCGCGATTGAGCTTGATCGGTTCGGTTCGCGATTGAAATTGATCAGCTCGGTTCGCGTGTGTGTAAAGTTGTGAATGCAAAAGGCAAGTGCTGCTCAGTGCTGTTAGTTTTATAAAAGTGTAGTGTTCATTGAAAGAGTGAGAAAATAGTGAAGTCAATTATTTTATAAAAAAGTTCATGTCAATAATAAAAATGTGTCGTATTTTAAAAATAAAAATAAAGTGGTAAAGGCAAATAATGCAAATTGAAATAATAAATGTGTATGTTTTCAAAAATAAAAGAGGCATAGCCCAAATTGTGTTCGATTCGTTTCGTATAATAATCGTTATACCGTTCGTACTCGTTCTATAAACAATTACAGCATCGCAAATACACCATGAAGAAGGCTTCAACTTCAAAGAAATCGCTTAACGGTAAGTCATATTTCATTATAATATATATATTTAAGAATTTTCACCGAACATATCCATTAATATTAACCCTGACAACTCTTTTAAAAAATTACTTAAGAGAAGTTTAAAGCATCTCCTTCAGTAAGGCCTTCCAATTACATGACACTATGATTTGATAATCACTTTTTGGGATGGCCTTCCGCTCCTTCAGCATAGTATGTTTCATCTCTTCGATCGACTGAAAATGGGTGCCACTTTCATGATTGTTGACGCGTTTGCATTTCAAACTCATTACCTCATCCTCAGTTATAATGCTCTCCATGAATGTGGGATCGTAAGTCGCAAGATCAAGTATGTCCAAAGAGACCTGTTTACGGTTCTCTTATTGAGAAATATTCAGCTCTATCGGGACGAGTCGAGCCAAAACGCGTTTCATGTGTACAATATACACCAAAATTATTCGAACGGACACGTGGGACACGTGGGAGATGACGAGCTCTCTTTCTAATAGTTACATGACGATTGTCAAGCGCCATATCCTTCAATTTTGTAATATTTTCATCAGTTGAAGAGGCATGTCTTCAACGATCTCTCGACCATCTAGAAAAGATTTGTATCACCTATAGGCTGGTACTTTTGATGAAACTTAATCACAGTAAGCCATTTATAAACATTAGCTATAATTCTGCGCACGATATTTGGTTAGAAATACAAAATTTGAGATAAATCCTTTGTTCCATAACTAGTAAATTAATTTTTTTGAATTATCATTTACCCGAAGAATTTAATTTCATATTCAGGGTGCCTTTTTGGCAAAATGTTCTGTATAATTTCATAAATTTTTTCAACAGTGTTGCAAGATCAGCTTTCTAATATTAGTGTAAATATGTATACCAAGCAATTTGAAATCGACCAGTTATATGGCATCCACTAGACTGCCAAACCAAAGAAAATGCTCGAACTAAATTTACACAAACAGAGATTTTATTATGAAACTTCTCCAATTACATAATAGAAAACAGTTAACACACACACACATGCACTCACGCATACCATAACATTTGGAAATATTTCATGCATACTCATGCAGAACAAATACATAAACTCGATTGAAATTTTTGCTTTTTCATTGGCATTTTTGCTGAGGAATTTTGCCGAGCCTCATCTTTTCGTTTAGGCAAATGCCAGCACGACAGGAGTGTCCCACTAATTTGTGTGCCAACAAGCAAATTATTTATTTTATTCATTTTCTACTTTTTGTCTTACGGTTACACACACAGCTTGTGTTGTTGTTATTGCTGGCAGATAACTTGCATAGCAAATTGCTGCTTCAATTCAATTGATTTACTAATGTTTAACAATCATTAACATAAATCGCTGGAAATCACTTATTTGCAGAGCACCACATAAACACCACACACTCACACTCACACATACGAAAGTCTAACCTAAAAGCAAACTGAAATAAAAATAGAAACCATTACCAACTCAAATACACGAAAATTTGCGCACACACATACCAACGCACGCATGAGTGCGGCACGCAAATAAGTGTGTGGTATGGCGGAAAATGGCAAAAGTTTAGCACAGCATAGCATGGCATAGCAAGTAAATATAAAGCAAAGCGAAAAAGAAAAAGAAAACAACATTTTGCTTTATTTCCAAGTAAGTTTGGTATTTTTGCATGAAATACATAAAATTTGCCTAAATTAGTGATTAAATAGCAGAAATTGTCTGTGTATTTACATGGAAAAGTTTTCGGAATTTTACCGGAAATGGAAAATTTTGGTAGTTGTAGCAGAAAATATGTAATGTTGTGGAAGTGAATTTTTATTTCTACTTAAATTTTGGTGCTAAGTTGTAGAAAGAAGATTTTCAGTGTCAGTAGTTAAGAAATACCTCCTTAGGAAGTCTCCAGCGAGCTGTTGTGGTTCAATTCAAAAATTTGAAAATTAAAAAAAAAATTGTAAACTCTGAACTCTTCAGGCAGAATATCAGAATTTTTTCCTGAAGGTGCCATTTCCAGTTTTCTTTTGTATTAGAAAAGTTTCCAAACAGACCTAGGATTTAATCAAATGTCTTGAGTTGAGCTTATTTTACATGGACAACATGGAGTGAACCCACTTTCTCTCGCCTGATGGCTTATAAGACAAAGTAATTGCTTTAAGGGGTCATGTGGGTTTTGCCAGCCGAAAAAAAGTTCTGTTTTCATAAATTTAATAAAATAAATAATAATAAAATTAATTTCTTACAATTTTTAAGCGTATCAAAGAGCAACATTTGAGTGAATTTTGTGAATTTTTCATAAAAAACTTTTTGGAAATTCAGTCTTCAATCAACTGGTTTCCGAAGTCACCGCCCAAAACCGTCCTCTCATAGTAGTCACCATAACAAAGAAGGATTCATCTAAAACAAAAAAAACAGTATCCTCGGTTAACTTAACCTCGTTGAACTTAAGCTGCACATTTTTGTTAAAACAAAACAAGCAGTTGCCTTCTTGAAAGTCTTATTTTGAAAGGTTTTGCGCTTTATAAACAGCTATTAGTTGCTTAGTTAAGGTTAATGTCACTGATAATGGTTTAAAAAGGCCTAACTATGTAACCCAGCGTCTACGCACACTCATAGTTTTAGTGCAGCATTCGCTGTTTTTCTCCTCCCTCACATTTTTGGCATAATTGGCAAACATCTCCAAAGTATCAAGCATACTCAGAGTGCTCCGAAAGCCATGCCACATAATTGGTGCTGGCAAATACCCAATAAATCAAAGTAGTTTCACTCAATTCAATTCGGTGCTGCTATAACGCGGCTAGAAGAGGTGAAGAGCGACTGAGGAGCAGCATAAACGAGAACAGGTGTGGGCGGCAAACAGGAGAGCAGCGTGAAGTGGCTTGAAGTGTTGCGCTCAAGTTGATATTCAAACTACCGTGCGCACAAACACACACACTCATACATTGATAGTTCAGCCAAAACAAGTTGTGGCAATTTTACTTACAAATTTGCGGTGTGTCTCAACAAGCGCGGCATTGGTAAGCACATAAGAATTGGTTAAGTTTCTAATTTCACTTTGACTGGCAGTTTGGGCCGTACGGTATTTCCTCTAGATGTATGTGTATCACTTATGGAGGACCAACTTATAAGCGCTCGAAAATGTTTTGCAACTAATACGAAAATATCGCGAATGATAACTTGCCACACAACACAAACAAATACAAGCAAGCGTAAGCTGGAGATGCTGCTGTCGTAGCAAGCAAACAAGTTTTAGCGCCTAAAAGTGTGCGTCGACTGTGGCGCTTAACTGTGCGTGAGGCAGCAATTTGCTATTAAAAGTGCCAGCGTTTCGGCAGCAAGCCATATTTCAGCCAAAATTCAATATGCAATAAAATAAATAATTTTATGTCGCTCTATATAGCCTCTATGAAATACAATAATAAATACAAATATAAGTTAATTCAAGCGCCACTTTAGTTATTTGCGTAAATTTGTCAAAGTAAACAAAATAACAAACAAAACAACTTCTATAATTATAATTAAGCCATATCAGTCGGTACGCTGTTGAAAGTTTGGCTATCAATGATGTTGCACGAATATTGACAGCGTTGCATATATTTCTGTATCTGCACTAAAATGCCTCTTTTAGCTCTAATCATTGGTCCCTTTGAAGGCAATTAATATGGGTATGATTCAGTTAATATTAATGGCAGTTTAATTGATTAGAAATTCAAAGTTAGCGTGCAATTTTAATAAGTTAGTTTTAATAATTTGGAATTACTGGAATATGAGTGATTTGAAATTCATAAAAAGATTGCTAAAAGTACGATTAAACTATAAATTAACCAAGTTTTGAAAAAATGCCTTTCACTACTGGCTTTAACTGACTCGGTGGTTTTGGGTTTGCTATTAAGGAAAAAATTTACTAAAAAGTCCCAGAAGGCTTCAGAAAACCGACTCACTTCCAATCTGATGAAAGCAAGCTCAAAGGCTCTGCAGTTTTCGACGATTCCATTGTGTTCAATCACCCATGGCAGTCTAATATAAATGAAGCTTGAGGCTAATGCTAACGATCTCATACACTTTTTGATTAGTTTTGAGCACACTGGCCTTCCTATCAGCCTAAATGCATTATAGCCGCTCGGCTATTGGAGTAAATCTTTCTGATGGAAGCTGCACTTGGGCGCAGTACGTCTGTTGCTATCTTGATACAAACGCTACAGTTGTTTGGTAGTCTGAACAACAGTTGCTGAAGAATACTCGATAGAAGATTTCTCCACCTACGTTTTTTATTTACTTCAACCAATATGTTGCGCCCCTCTTCCAACGGCTTCGTGCTGCTTACAAGTCCTTCGAAGGTATGTGAGTTGAGAAAGAACTGGCAGGGAAAGGTTCTGCAATGCAGTGATCTAAATTGTAAAGAATGTGATCGCAGCAGTGGAAAATTTCAGCATGTGCCTGTCCGGGGCGCTTCCTATGCCCAGCTTGCCCAAGTCTAATAGTAGTCTTTGTAGCCAAGCAGCTACACCTCACCTACGTATACCGATACTACCGATGAGTATTGAGTAGACTACAGCAATTCGGTAAAGTACTGCTTTAATAGTCCCGAGAGCTTGGTTAGTGAGCTTAGATCAGTATCACTGGACTGCTATCGTAGTGAACCCTCACCTTTTCGTCTGAAGCAATGTATACGATAACGGGGCAACCCTTGGGTAAAACTTGAATAAATTTTCCTATTCGGAGAACTTAGCAAGGATTCGACACTTTTATGTGCTATGATAAAAACACAGGGCTCCAAATATACTCTAAATATTTTTTAGGAGGAGGTTCCAACACGACCCACGTACAAATTGGAGTCCAAGTTTAAAAAAGACTATAAGAAAATCAACAGAATACTATAAGATATCAGCGGTATAGAGGTTTGGAGTCCTATATTTTTTAACTGCATTCTTTTCAAGCAGTCATTAACTATTTTTGCGTAAAATATTTCTCCTTCACGTAGAACTTAAAAGCTCCACCGGCAGCTCATTAAATTTCAAAGTGGCAACTCACCTTGAAATTTTCACTCACCTTGATCTTAATTAACAGCAATATCTGTGCGACAAATCGAAATCATGACCGACCCTGACATCGCCAGCCAACAACAATAACAACAATATTTCAAAAACATGAAAATATGAAGGCAATATCCGCCGTGGCATGTACGCTGTCATCATGCCGCAGAGCAAAAACGCCATGAATAGCATAAATAAGCAACAATAATAAGAAAAACAACAACACAAAAGTATAAGTCAACCAAAGTTTGCTTATTTGTTACCGAGCATTTGCTATTTCTAAGCGTTTGCATCGCTATCATAGCTGTACTATTTATATTCTACTTACTTCCGCAGTTTTTCGCTTCGCTTCTTTTCCTTCTTTTTTGCCTGAGATCTCCGCTCAAATCTGCTATGTCACTCCGCGTTGCTTTTTACCATTTTTCATATTTTACAAACAGTCTTTTGCTGCGTTTCCTGCATTTCGGCGCATTGCCTCATGCTTTCTCGGTTTGCCGTTACGCTGCCGCCAGTGCTGCTGCTGACTGCACTGCATACACTTCGACGTTTTGTGTCATTCACAGCATGGCGTGTCTGACTTATGCGTGGCGGCCGCTTTATCAGCGCCTTCCCCCGCCGGCCTGCTGCCGCCATTCGCGTCATTATGGCAGGTTTCCGTTTCCGTTTGCGAATTTGTACCGCAATTGTTGGGTGTATGGGTGATTGGACGCTACACTTCGCAGCTTGCACTGCCGCGCGCACTGCTGGTCCTTGTGCAGCATGCTGCAACAGCCGGCAGTTGAAGCGTACGAGGAGTACAAGGTTGTTGCATGGCAGGTCTGCACTGTCGCCGCTGTCACCGTGGCCACAGCAGTCAAGTTAGCATTTCAGTCGTTGTGTTGCAACCGCATTTTATCGCACCATCAGGGTGTAACTACTTCAATTTTGTGCGACAGCACTGTGCATTAAGCAGTAATGTGAGGCCGTATGGGTGCGTAGTAATGAAGCTGTCACAAATAGTGAAATTGTGAAATAGTGAGACATTTTCAATCTTCGCCTTTGCCACAAACTATTTGTGAGTGTCCGTAATGTTGTTTGATCTTTCAACTTTTACGTGATTTTTTGATTGCCACAGGGAGGTCATGCTTGCCAGGGTTGCCATATGAACGACATTTTTGAGGTCACACATTGTGATATCTGAAGACCCTGTGTGAGCCTTGAGTTTGCAACGCAAGACAATCAAGAAGGAAGTGTTGAGATGTTTTCACATCATCTTCTTCCATATAGCTTCTGAAGGTGACATCCGATAAGAACCGTACAGCATGGCCTATTAAAACTCCCGCAACTAGAGAGATACTAGCTTTACTAAAAGCAAAGAGCTCCCTGGATCTTTTACGATCGATCTTGGGCCAAAAGTATCTTGGACAGCGCATGAACCGATGCTGGCTTAGCGCTGACCAAGCTTCTGTGAAGTCCAGCTATACAGTAATAGAACACAGGAGAAGAGGAGAGTACCGAACCGTTCCTATTCTGCTGTTAGCGGAGCTAGCGAACCTTACCTTGCCAGCTCATCAGCTTTACAGTGATAACGAAGCTATGTTAGTGAGCTCAAAGCTGGTATCGAGATATCTGCTCCTCTCTTTCGGTCTCTCATTTCCATATGACTGAAGCTAGATTTCGCTTTCCGCTAACTCTGATGACCATCATTAGTTTATGTGTACTTAGTAGGCGAATGTATGGCTCGTAATTTCTTAAACACCGTCTGAAGTAATGGAAATCCCTCCTCTTAGTAATACTTCGCGAGTAGATACCTTATAAAATTATTTCATTTGGCATCCCTATCGGTTACTTAAACTGATAAACATGTGGCAGCACTGCCACATACTATACATTGCAACACACTTCCAGTCATGCCTACATACAGACATTTCGCTCTATATTCATTATAGTAAGTGACTGCGGCGGAGAAAAGTCATTGAATTGCAAAGATATTAGAACGGAAATCAGCAAGTATGGAATCAGAGCACTCACTGGTGTTTCATAAACGGAACATTTTGTTAGAATGTCTGCCGGAAACATAAAAAGTGTGCAATGTCTGCAGCGACAAGTGCTTGGCGACTCTACTAGCAGCATTTCTACTTTTTTTTATCCAACATGAAAAGGTTGTAAACTAAAATGTTTGAAATTTTGTTTTAATGAAAAAGTGTTTGCTGTCGAACTTCATGGTTTTTAATAACTAAATTGTAAAAAAATTTACTATTCTGCCACCAAATTTTCTGCTCACCACAACTCACTCTTGGACTGACTTACTGACTGCCTGACTTTGTTACTTCGCTGATTGTATAAAAGCATAACGTTGATGTTGCAAATGGCCGCAGTTAACCGACAGAACCAACATCAAAATCAACTGCAGCGATGACAACAATAAATGCAACCGCACAAGTCATGCCATGCTTTTGTTTGTGCTGGTGGCTTCAATTACCGCCTGCTACGCTATCTGCGCGCTGTGCGGTCGGCATGTTGCAAGTAAAATGCGAGTAAAACTCCACTCAGCAAATAAGAAATTTATGGTTTTATGATGACTATTGGGGCTGTGCCCGAAAACACGAAATGAATTGCAGTTATTGCTGCAGCAGCACCATCACCACTGCCAGCACATGTTGCACGAATGCAGCAGGCAATTTCTGCGTTGGGTGAGGGGCAGCTTTATGGCAATTTTATTTTATTATTTTGTTGGTCGCTTGATTGTGAGGTTTTTAGTGTGCTCATGATGTAAGAAGTTAGCGAAAACTTTTGGATTTTCAATAAGCGTAGTGCTACGAAGCACAGTGTGCCATAAGTGGTATACAGCAGTGAATAATATAGTAGATGGAGAATGCATAAAAGTAAGACAAGTATAAGGTACACATTAAAATATTATTATAACTATAGATTAATACAAGTAGTAGTCGAAGGATTGATGAAAATCTTGATTTTGGAAAAAAAGCTTTTGACTTCAAAAAATTTCGATTTTTATAAAAACAAGAAAAACATTTATTTCGCTTGCTTCGGAGCTGTAATACTCTTTACAAATATGTAAGATTCTTTAGAAGTTACTGGATTCCGATCCTCCAGTTTGTATTGCAGCTATATGTTATATTTACCCGATCAGCACAATGTTTTCGGAGACTGCATTATCGCCTTACATAAAGATCCAGGCCAAATTTTGTGAAGATATTTCGCCAAATTAGACAGTTTTTCAAAAAAGTACTTTATTCCGATCCTTTAGTTTGTATGGCAGCTATATGCTCCAGTGGTCCGATAGAAGTTATTTCGACAAAGGAGCAGTGTCTTGACGAGGAAAAGACGTGAGCGGAATTTCCCATCGATATCTCAAAAACTAAGGGACTAGTTTGTACATTACAAACATAGTGGAAAACTTAATATATTTTTTTAGTGTCTAAAATGGATTTCCTGTACTACACAAGTGTATATTCCCCTTGGTTCAAAATATGCATGTAACTTATACTTATAAAAATTATTGCATTAACCGTGTAAGAATTCCAGCGCCACAAAACTCAGCGAACGAAACCCACTGTGCTTCAACTTCCAGTTACTGCTGTGGCTTACCACCTTGCTTACTTACATACATACATACTCGTATACACATACTTATGCGGTAAAACTGCGCGCATACACTGCTTACATTTCAAATCTCTTACAGTTCCCTCAGCGTTGCCATCTTTTGGCGGTTTTTGAAGACTGCAGCAACTGCAATGTGCAACGCTTTGCTTTTGTTTTTGCCGTTTTACTGTTATTGCCACTATTTTGGTGGCACTAATGTATTTTTATGCGTTTCCAACGGTGCTGTGTGATTCGTGTGTGTGTGTGGTTGGTTATATTTCGCCTTTATTACGCTGGCATGTTCTTGACTTTTATTGGCTAATATTTTCTTTACAAATTCTTGATTTCTAACGCACATAACTCAGCGCATAGTGTTTTTTGTAGATATATATGAATATGTGACGATCTTGATGCGTTTTTGGATGCTTGCTTCAGTAATATTTATTTCTGCAGGGAGTTAGCCTTGCAGCTCATACTGGTGTTGCTGCTTGACTGTCGTTCCTTCGCCTGCCAAGTCAGCTGCTGCGTGTGTTTAGATATAGCTACTGCTTCCCAACTATTTTCACTGCCCCGCCCCCTGCGACTGAGTTCAGTCAACCCTTTCCGCTTTACGCGCTGGCTGCGCTGCCTGCGTTTTTGTTGTAGCGATATGTTTTTGATTGTAAGTGCCATTTGAGATTATTAAATTTTGCCAACTAACTTGGCTCGCAACACATTACAACACACACATGAGTATATTTATGACTGTGTGTTGGTGCGGGTGTGTGTGGCAGCAATGAAAGTGCTGCTGCGCTGCTGTGCACATTTGCTTGATTTATGACAGACGTAGCTGACGTTTTCACTGCTGCTTTTTGTGCTAAGTTGCAACCGCAATTTCCTTGCAGCGCCTCAAATCACCAACCACACACACATACACACCCATCTATGTGCCTACTTCCTTACGCTTCATGCACACACCTACACAGCTTCGCTGCTATTTACTAAGCGTCCATTTCAATTGCCCCTATTGCTGCTGCTGTGCTTCAAATTGCCATTTCAGTTGGCAGCTGGCAGTTGACTGCCACCAACACACGCTCTTACTTGCACGTACACATACATATACACCAACATATACACTCTCACGTTGCAACTAATCGTGAGTTGCTGCTTTTGCTACTGTTTCTGCCTCTCACACCCTGCCTGTCGCATGCTGCTGCATTTAGTTGTTGCAACATTTTGTTGCCATTTGCTTAGGTTGTGCCACACTACGTTTTGTATGCCGTGTTTTATTTGATTTTGATGATGTTGTAAAGCGTGCCGCTTGCAATTGCATTTACTCGCTCGTTCATTCGAGTGTTTACATGTCGGCATTTGCGCCAGTGTGCGTGTGTGTGTGCGCAGGTATGCACCCTCTCGCTGTATGTAGGACAATTCCGCGCTGTTGAGCTGAAACATTGCATTGCAACAGCAACTACAACAACACAGCAGCGAAAGTACCCACACAGGCAATACAAATTAAATTGGAAAATCATTTAATGCTGCAAACAATTTAATCGCTTTTAGCTGCGTTCGGCATATACTTGCAACTTGCAACGAGTGTGCATTTAAAAGCAAAAATGTTTATAATATGGTAAAGTAGTTACTGCAAATTGCTTTTTCTTTAAGACTAGAGTGTTGCACAACAGCAATGATGAAATGTCGTTATGAAATAAAGCTCAAAGCGCTGGCGCAGCAGTTTCTTCATCCTTTTTTAATAGCCATTACTCAGATTTTTTAGAATTAAAAGCACTTCCTGGTTAGTCTTGGCAATCATGGTGGTCCAATGTTGGGTTAGGTTACGTTGTAGGATTGATTGAAAATTGATAAATATCAATTGGATAGATATTCGGCCATTTCGTTACCCATAAACTTCTGAAAAGTGGATCACCAGATCCTCATGGACCGAAAAAGCGTTTTTTGCAGCTTCAGTCTAGCTGGGCAACAGAAAAGGAACTGACAAGATGATTCAATCTTTCTCCATACAGCTTTGGGAAAGAGTGTCCAACAGAATATTTAGCCCAATCAGCTGTAAAGCTATTGAAGAACTTTTGAGGATCGTTCTGTCAGAGCACATATAATTCTAGCAAGATTGACTTTACTAAAAGCCAGGCTTTTCTTGATTCTTAAACACAAGCGCGACGCCCACATTTAGTCAAGTCAATATGAATCTTCCATAAGTGCAGTTATTTACGCTTTTCTTTCCGTCATAATCACATTTATGTAACAAGCAAAAAAAAGAAAAGCATGTCAAAATATCACAAGAAGCATTAAAAAAATAATGCTGGTGTTGCCCACCCACCCACTCATTCCCTTTCTACGACGGAGAGTGAAATCAAACCGTATTTTTTCGGCTCATAAAATCACGAAATTCTTCTTTTTAGCAAAACAAGTATTGTTTTCCATCAATTTATTGCCTTTTTGTCCCTTCCCCTCGTCCATAACTATCGAACCTACTTTCTTCTACTCTTTACCCCTACCATAACACTTGCTTATCTCTCGCTCGCCCTCAGACTGACTTTTCAATTCGTTGCGCTATTTTTATTTGCCAGCTATTAATGTTTTTTCACCACTTGCTCTTGTTTGCTACATTGTTGTTGTTTCCTCTTGTTTTCTTTTTCATGCACATTCTTGCCTTTATTTTATTTACATGCGCCGCTATCAGACAGTCCAAAAAATGTGTCGAAATTTCATCGGTTTTCCGTAGCCATTTTCGGCGCTAAACAAAGGGTTAAGCGTGAACAGTTAGCAGCCGGGGTAGAGCCAGACAGACAGTCTGTCAATATATTTATACATATACATATATACACTTTTGCATGTATTTTTTCCATTTTGTGCGCTCCATATGGTATTTTACATATGCATAAGTTTGTATGTAGTTATGCCATATAAGGTTATGTGTTGTTGTGATATCGTATATTCAAGGAAATATTGCTGCAAAATTTAATTTGTGTTCGCACATTGTGTCAATTTTGTTGTCAAATAATAACTTTTTTTCCAGCAAATAAATCCAGGAATTTTTTGCAAAATCATAGCAATAAACTTGCTTTCCTTTTTGCGGGTTTTAAACAGCAAACAGTGGTGAAAAAAATGTAAAGAAAGGCATGTTAAAATATATTTCAGGATTTACAAGTTACAAAATATTCCAAGCCACAGAAATGTATCCACAAAAATATACAAAAACTTAAAAAGTACTAATCTTTTAATTTTTTGAGGCTAAAATTTAAAAAGACTTCCTTAGACAAGGTTTTTTTATAGCAAATATTTATAAATCTGAAGATAAGACTTTAGTTACGGCCATCTTTTAAATGTCACTGAAGAATCACAGCAAATAGCACTCAAATATTGTACCATTGCACCATTGACGACCGTATGCAAATATGATAACTGATTTATAACCAATAAAATAACTGATTGATAACCGATGAAATATGTAGTAAATATCGAAAACATCAATTTTTACTGGTAAATACCATTGCCACATTGACGACTCAAACAAGCAGTATAACCGATTTATAACCGATACTATAGCTGATGGATAACCGTTTATGAAATATATAGTAAGTAATGAAAAATCAATTTTTACTACTACTTGCAAAGAATTGTAGTTTATGGTAGAAAAGATAGGTTAGTTAGACGTTAGGCGTGAGATTTATCGCGTCTGTTTTTATATATTTCAGTATTTGTTTATTTTATAACTCCAAGCACTTAAACCAAAACACTATGCTTTGCAAACAAGTTTGCTGAACCGCGATATTTTATTTTCCGCAACTTTGTTCCATTATTTTCTCTGCATTATGCCTTACTTAATACTTCTTTTGTATTATTTGCCGCAAATTGTAACTTTTTAATTTCTTTGTTTATATATTTCGTATTTTCGTTATTATTTACATTTTTTTCATAACGCCTGCTGTCAGAACATTTGTCGCCGGCAACGCTTTTAGGCATATACTATGTCCTGCCTGTAAAAGCATTTAATTTCCCTCCAGCCCTTCGCCGCGCAAATGCTCCAATAGACCGCAATTTCGCACATACTGCTCGCATGTCTTTTACGGCGACGCGGATCAGCCATTGTTTTATATAAAACATAAAATGTTGTAAGCACCATGTAGTGCGAACATAGTGCGAACATATACACTATGTGTATTTGTGTGTATAGGTACAGGCGGCGTACCGCCTGCGGCGCTTTAAGGTGTATTCTCGGTAACATTTTGCGCATACCACACACACAACCGCATATATGGACTGCTGTCTGGCAACAAATATTTGTGTGGCGCCGCCAATTTATTGTCTGCGAAATTTATATTTTCTTTTATTACATGTTTATTTTTTATTTGTTTGGCTTTTATTATAGAAAGTGCTGAAATCGCAAAGAAGTTTTTATAACCAATGCCGGGTTTATTAGTAGTTTAAAATGTAGTGGTTGTAGAAGACAGTTCGCCATTCCATTTATTGTATTTTACGCAGGAATTTGTTTGCAGAAAATATGTAAAATAATTCAAGAAAAATACTAAAAAAAAACTGAAGTCATGAGGAAAAAATAAGCCCAAAATATGCAACGAAATCTTTTACCGAAGTTAGCCAAGTCTTCAACCCAGTGAACTGAATTCTCATTTCGACTTACAACTGAGCGGTGTGCAGCGCTCATGATAGTGCTTTTAAGGAACCTTATTTACATTTGACGGAATAGCCTTTTATTTTCTATAACCAAAGAAATAAACGGACAATTCATTACTGGAGTTAAACTGATAATCCAGGTTATCGCCCGAAAGATTGCAATGAAAGTTTGTATAGAAATTAGCCAAGACTCAAACCAAGTAAACTAAATTCACATTTCAACATACAACTGATCGGCGTGGAACGTTCATTATAGTTTTTTTGTTTTTTTTTTTTTGGTACATTTTTAGTCGATTAGCATTGTAACTTCTATAACGGAATAGACGGACAATCCACTACAGTCATGAGCCTACAGTCAAAATGTAGCACAAAAGTATGCTATGAAATTTCAATTAGCCAAGACTTCAACGAAATGAAATTATTTAATTATTTTTAAGAAACTCTCTGCTTTAAGAAAACTTCCAAATATGCCGAGTGCATTTTCGTAAGAAATTCTTTTGAAATGCCAAAGGATTTTGATTTCAAATATTTCCAAGTATAAAGTAAACTAATAATGCATACATAGTATAATGCATATTTACATATGTATATGTACATATTGTACTTATTTGCCTACCGCTCAATATAACGCCCAAAAGTAGGCTAAGTCAATCCTTGCATATGTATGAGTAAATATTTTACATTTCAGGCGATCAACAATACTACTTATAAATAGCATAATTACACTAATGATACATGAGTAGTCGGAATTAGTGCAATTACTGTTTCAGTTACATAAGCACTTCGGCAAATATTAACAAATTTAGTGGTGTTAATATATAGGATATGTATTTTATTTACATAAATATATTTTGGCGAGCATAACCGAGACCATAACCAATTTTGCATGCTTGGTATTTGCGTAAATATGTTGAATAATTGCATTTACCGTTATGATTCATGTAAACTGTGTATTTAAAATATTATATTTATTACATAATACGGGTACATAGTGTTGCTTGTAGTTGCTATAATAAATTGCAATTACTTAGTAACAAAAGTATTTGTTTGGTATATTTTGTATACTCGAAACTCCCAGCTGACCGCACAAATCAAAATAAAACTTATGGGGGTGTGTTCAGTGTATACAACCAAATTAGTGAAATGATTCGGCATATTTGCTGTAAATTAACAATGAGGACTTTTGTTGCTGTGAAAGTAGGGGTTTTCGTACAAAATAGCCAAAAAAGTAAGGACTGCTGTTAGAAATGTCCAATTGGGAGATTTTTATGCTCGAATGCTAAACCAAACTTTTTCTAACTTAAAATGAATAACTCAAAACAATTACGATTAGATTTTCTGTGATAAATCTTAACTACCGCACAAGAGGACCAATGAGGCGTTATAAAGTAAGCATAAGTTCGAATAACTAGGATTTTTGTTGAAAAAAATAGAAAAATATAAAAAAATTAAATAAATTTTGTAAAAAAAATATAAATTTTTTTAGAAAAAAATATTTTTTGTAAAAAACACGATTTTTCCAAACTTGATTGATCATTTCATTTTCCCAAATTTTTTTTTGTTTAACGCAAATATTCCTAAATCGATATTAGTTCAATATTATTACCTCAAAGCGATCACACAGTCGTCTGCACCTCAATTGCAGCAGTGAAATGAACAAGTTGATGAATTACAGCCAGAAAACACTGTTCACCTAACCTTTTATGGTAAGCGTACTAAGAGCTGGTCTGCTATGCGTCGCTCACACGACTCGTGGCAAAAGCCATCAGCACAATTAATTTTATAAAACACGTGTAGATTGATTTTTGTGGTTTTAGCTGGCACACGCCAACCGCAACATTGGTCATATTTTATTGACAAGCAAAATAAATATAAATAAATATTAACCACAAGTTGGAGTTTGTAGGGTTGCCACCGTTAAGCTTACGAAACTGACTCAACGCTTTGGTTTACATATAGTTAGCTGTTTTGGGTTGTGTTAACTTAAATATTACTATTTAATATAACAATTTAATATAAAAAGGGCTTATGGATCGATTTTGATACCAGAAAGTTGATATGAAATTATAAGTTTTCAAGAGCTAAACTTCGTAGCCAGTCATAGTCATCGTTTTTGGAAGAGAATAAATATTAATTGACCAAAACTACGACGAGTTGATGATTTGGCACTTTGGAGATCTTCAAGCGCAATAAACCCATATTTTTGCACGGTATTTTGAGATTTGCATGGAAAAAATTTTACTGAAAATGGAAGAATCATCAACAGTGAATATTACATAGCGATACTGAATCGTCTGAAGGACCAAATCGTCGAAAATCTGCTGCATTTGAGGAAAACTACAGTGGTGTTTCAGCAAAACATTGCAAATCCATGAATTGTGTTTCGAATTGCTTTCCCATCCATTATATTTTTCTAGATCTGTCCCCCAGCGACTATCTCCAGTTCTCTTATCTAAAAAAAAATATACGAGTTACCTGGGAGAAAGTTTTGTCGAGTAGCAGTATGTGTCTAAAGTGGATAAAGGAGAAGACTTCCACTAGCCACCGCGTACATAACATAAGAGTTTTCAAACAACCGGTTGATCGTACCCCATATAGCATATCGGTTAATCTGTGGGGTATGCTAACCAAATTCAGAGAGCAACTTTCTGGTAGTAGTATGTCGTTCAATCAAAAGCCTTCATATACTTGATGTAAGGATTTTCATCATATTTTCTGCTAGCCCAATTATATTTATTTTTACTCCCTGACACGTGACAGTGTTCTAATTCAAAACTAGAAACAAATTTTCGAAAACTATACACAGTTTTATCTTTCGAGCTTCAACCCATATAACTGTATACAAATTAAGCCTCCTTAATAATTTATACAACATTAAATAATATATAAACAGCTAACAGCAAATAAATTGAAACTGAACTGAAACAATGTGAAAGAGTACCTGCCACAATAAACGACAATTCGACGCACCGAAGCGCAACGAGCGACATTTAGACGAAATTCTGTTAATGATTGACATAATATCTCTGCGCTGCACACTTAACTGACAACCAATCGACTAAGCACAATGATTGCATTGTTTAATGTTGTGTTTGGCAACACTGATGACCCAGCTTGTCAATTGCATGGCCAGAAGAGCAACAGCACTGAGGACATGCATACCTTTTGTAACTATTTGTAGCCATTGGTAGGCATATAAGCACATAAATGGCAAACCAACTGACCAAAATAACCAAATTGCTGACCAAAAGACTTACAGCCTGCTGCCTGATCGATCGAGAGACTCAATGCGTAGCATTTAAATGAGTTTACCTTTAATGCAAATTGACTTTCAAACATACACCGACCGTTGCTGTATGCCATTATTATGTATGTAAAGCTGGCTTGCGCTTGACCACAGCTTACACACATATATATTTATATATGTGTATATGCCTGGTTTGCATATAAATCGAAGTGAGTGTAGTGCGCATTGGGTATATTTGTGAGCACTTTGAAAATTAGAACGAATTTCCGTTTTGTAAGCAGCTATCGACCACAAGAATTCGGTGCTAGATGACCATTTCGTGTTTAGCAATATCACGTGACGCAAACGAGCGTACAGCTGAGGTACTTAGTCACGTGGCTAACGTTGTTGTATGTGTGTTTTTGTTTGCTACGTATGTGTATTTGTATGTTTGCATGTATTTCTGGTGGTAGGCGCTTTGGGTAAATGCTAAAAAGGTACAGCGTTGGTGGGCGCTGGTAATAACCTTGAGGGCTGGCAACAGCTGCTGGCATATGACAGCATTCAGTGATATTTCGGTCACACAAATATTCGCTTATATATATACATATATATATATATATAACTATGTTTGTATGTATTCATGTATGTGTGTGCCGCTATTTGCATGCGCATAATTGTGTTTACGTATATGGATGACTGCACAAATGTTTACTCATACATGTGCAACTGCTAAGAGCAGTGGCAGACATACACACGAACCGATATATATTATATACACAAACATATATGCATACATATGTAGATATGTACAAAGATAGGATTTGCTATATACCCGGTATATTGACTATTATTTAGCTTGAGCTCACTATGCCATTGGCGAAAATCACAGCTTGCGGCTGGCATTTTAATGATGTTCAAAATCCTAACCTCAAATGCCTCGAGTTGTGGACCTTTGTCGCTGACCTATACACGGACACACATAGCCAAACACCCACGTATGCAATATGCCTGTATAAGCATGTATATATGTATATTGTATATATAGCACTGTGCTCACAAATAACCCAGTGGCCTCCTGTGCATGGCAGCATATTTACTTTGCAAAAATCCAAACTCTTCATTTTTTGTTGACATTGAGTGAAGCAGTGAAGTGAAAATGTGCCAGTTGAAAAATGTTGTATTGGCTTTTTGCATCGATTAACTGTGGAAGATTACTGAACACAGTGTGACTACACAATGTTCAATTTTTGTTTCATATATAGTTACTAAACAATAAATATACTTACCTTTATACTGATTTACATATATTTGTATAGTTACGTGTGTGAAATACGAAATTTTTATATACTTTGCTAATAAAAATGCATAACGCGTGCTTGCTGTCCTACTTTTGTGTTATAAATTTATATTTGGTTATATATTAGCAGCTTTGTAAAATATATGAGCAGTTAATCAGAAGTATGCTATATAGATATATATTTAGAAACCCTCTGATTTTCATTATACATCAACACTATGATAATATAAGGGCTTCACTATGTTGCTATATGGCTCGTTGTTTTGATCTATGGAACTAACAACAACTGATTGAGGTCTTAACACAGCAATATAGAATCTCACCCACTTTTTAATAGAAAATAAAAAAGCTCGGCTGCTCCGAAGCTAATACCCTTCTCACATACATTTCTTATTTGTTATAGAAAAAAAGTGTAAAATAAGAAATTTGTTTGATTTTGTTTGACCAGTTTGTATGGCAGCTATATGCTATAGTAATCCAATCTGAATACTTTCTCCGGTGATTATACCATTAACTTAGATAATGATCTTTGCCAATTTTCTTGACAATACCTCGCCAAATGAAAAAGTTTTCCATATAAGAACTTGATTCCGATGGTTCGGTTTGTATGGCAGCTATATGATATAGTGATCTGATCTGAAGAGTTTCTTCAGATAATATTGCAATATCACTATCGATTATTCATGTCAAATTCTATGAAAATATCTCGTCAAATGTCAGTGCTTTCCATACAAGCGCATTATTCCGAGCGTTCGGTTTGTATGGCAGCTATATGCTATAGTAGTCCGATCTGAACAATTTCTCCGGTGATTGTGCACATATCTTAAATAATCACTCATGTAAAATTTTGCGCAGATATATATTAAAATGAGAAAGTTTTCTATATAAAAACTTTTTTTAGACGTTTAGTTTGTATGACAGCTATATGTTATAGTAGTCCGATCTGAATAATTTCTTCAGATAATATTGCACTGTCATTAGCAACAATCCGTGCCAAATTTGGTGAAGATATCTCATCAAATGCCTGAGCTTCCCACACAAGAACTTGTTTTTGAACGTTCAGCGTGTATAACCGCTATATGCTATAACAGTCCGATCTTAAAAATCGAATATTCCAGAGCAAGCTATGAGCAGAGCCATATTTAAAGTCTCACTTTAATTTATAATAACATTAATAAACTCAACTAAAAAGTAAGTGAAAGCTTAGCACACTTGCCACAAATTAATACCAGACGCTTTAAATCAGATATCCGCCTATTAAGTTACAAGTCATTAAACCATTTGAAAATGTAATCATTTCGTGCCACTAAATGCTACACAGCACACTTTTATATGCCACATTTTTAGTGTATGTGTGTGTGTTTCAAAAAGAAAATTCGTCATGTTGCGTGTTGCATGCTGCAAGCACTTATAATAAAACTGTAACCTCATTTCAACAGACAGCACGAGCACTAAAAGCAACTGCAAGTAATACACAAGTGCACATAGGAACATGCAAGGGGTTGCATGCCACAACACATATAGCGCGTTTGCCGCAACTAGAAATCTTCTTTTGCCACACTTTCGCACACAGTTTGCATTTCTTTCATGCGCTTTTGCCTAGTTGCACTGCTCAATGCGGTTAAAAAGAGTTTTCCTTTAACTTAATTTCCAGTAACGTTGCAGCTAAATGTTGAATCCACAAGGAAATGAACGCAATACAGTTTCAGCGCATTTTTTTTTTTTTGTATTTTGCTGACGCACAAGTGTGTAACAGCCAGCAAACGGACAGTTACTGCAAATGGGCACAGCGCTACCAAGCGCTTGTATGTTGCATGTGTGTGTCTGTGCAGCAATATTAAGCGCGCAGTGGCACAGCGGCATAGTTGCACTGCAGCACTGTAACCACAGCGTCAACGCAGTGGCGCTTTGCGCAAAAAAATGTGCCGTTAACAAGTCGCTGTTCATATTTTCTTCCAAAGCAAGCATGTTGCAGCTGCGCAGTTGCACTAAATACAAGCACACACACAAACCTGCTTGCAGTTGCATAAAGAAATTTGCACAAATCGTGTTTTCTTTTTAATTTCATGCCGCAGTTTTTTTGTTGTTGTTGCGGTTGTTGTTGTTGCAATTTTCGCTCATTTTGTGGCACATCAATTGAATTGCAGTAGGCTCTGGGACTCCAGTGAATAGCGGCAAAAAGTGTGCGCAGTTGTTATTATGGGCCGTCGCTGTAGTTAGAGCGCAATACAACAACTTCTAGTGGTTGTCGCCTGATTATGATTAAAAATGTTGCTCATACGCAGTGTTCAATTTAAAGTTTTAATGAAACTTGGCGCTTGTGCAAGTTGCTATGCATTTTATTGAAAGAAAATGAGGAAGAAAGAGAAGTGATGAGCAGGTTATCATGAAATTTAGATTACTTTGCGCTTCTTATTGGTTTTTTAAGATATAAGGTAGTCAAATCAAGTGGTTTATACTGAAGTGTACAAAGACTGGATGTTTTGAAAAGTTTACATCAAAAATCATAATAATCCGATCCATTCAAAGGAGAGGCCTACAGCCAACATAACAATTTACTATTTCTCATAATAACGCAGTTTAGTAACATAAAGTTTTATGAGACATATTCAACCTTGTCTACTATCTAAGATATCCATCTTAAGTGGGTTACAGAAAATACGGAAAATTCTGACTCAATAGCTCCTCTCGTTCAACTAATATGTTACGTATACGTCATGTCCTACATTATGAGGGTAAAAGCTACGAATAGTAACATGTGTTTTTTTTTTTAAATTATTGTCTTTAAAAATGAAAAATAGTTTTTTGAATAGAATTAAAGCTAGAAATATAAACATTTTATATAAAAATTATCAAGTTTAAGGATATAAAAAGAATTTCAAAAATACACATCTTCGGATTGGGTGCATATATGTATATATTGTTAGGCAGCCAAGATGCTGCAAATTTAGTCTCACGTAGCTGGAAAATGAAGTAAAAAGTGTATAAATTTTTTTACCAGTATATACATTTTGTTTAATATCTGCTGGATGATATGGACATAGGGACAAAATGAATCAAAAATAAGTTAGGTTATAGTTTCAGTTCTAAATACTCATAAGTTATTTGTCCAACGCTTCATATTAGCGATATTGAGGAAATATTAAAAAAGTATCATCCAAGAAATAAACTCAGTTTTTTTTTATAAAAATTTAAATCAAAAATTTTTAAATTCAAAGGCATCCAAAAGGATTCAAAGGCAGTTGCATATACATAAGCTATACTCAGATGCTCCTCTACTCCAAATAGCACTTGACTCAATTTATTTTTAGCAAACTGCCTTTTAAGGCTTCCGGCTTGCTAACATCTTGTTGTTTGTCCTCTAGACTGTTTAGCTTCAGATGCCGTCTAACTGCCCTCTCCCACATTGTCCGGCTGTGTGTACTTAGCAACATGATGAGTACACATATATCTATTTACTTTGTTGTTGCTCATTTTTGCTGTTGCTACTATCCCTACAGCAGCTATTTATCCACGCAGTCAAGCATATTTGCGCTTGTCAAATATAAATGCTGAGAACAGCTCGAAGGTTTATGAAAAAGGTGAAACATGACTGACCAACGCATACTTGTGAGCGCTTATTTATTTAAAATAACAACAACAACTATGCTGCGCTTTTTTAACAAATATTTGACTACACGGGGCTGTGCTTTTTAGGCGCATGAGTATGTGGAGTCCTTTATACGAGTACAGGATAGTAAAGCAAGAAGTCCTTAGTTGAGTACTCATGAAAAATCAGCCTTTATGGCTAACCTAACCTAATCTAAGGTAATGTTAATTATGGACTACGTTAAGTAGCAAAATTTCTTGCGGTTTCAAAGATAATTCTGAAAACTTTCCTAAATTTCGATATTGCGTAGAAATGATAAAAAAAGAGTAATAAGTAGTTAAAACTCGCTGCCTGACACCCTAAAAATGTTTTCCTATACGATTGCTTTCAAAAATTTAATAAACTTATAGCGTAGTTTTAATCACTTAAAGTGCCATTGTAATGGTGTAGAGAGGTATTATTGATCGGTGAACTATTCGTATAGGTACCTATAAAGATGCGGCGCTATCTACTACTTGATTCTAGTATCTCGAAGCTTCGGAACTCAAAGGACTAGACGATGTATCAAACGTAGACATCAAGTCGCTTCTTAAGTTAACAAAAACGAAATCTTCATCTCAAATTAAGCTGAGCCTCCATCTGGCATTACTGTGAAGCAATCGTATATGTATGGCGTGATAGCCGGCCAGAAAAATCTTACCTAATCTAACCTTTTTATAAGCATAGTAAAAGCATTCCAAGTGAGAGTAAAGTCGTTAATGACTACGCTTGTGGTTTTCAATTTTTCCTGCGCACATTGATAATATCTGAATCTTTACTGACTGAACCTTACAATCTGATTTAGTGCGCCAATCGCCTAAATTTTTCTTGCTCCCCAATTTATGCAAAAATATATAGTACATCTCGCTATAAATAAACCTATTTTTATATCTCTCAAAAGAAACAATACCTTGCATACTCTTCGCTCTTTACAATAACGGCTTGTTTTCACCAACGTGTTTTTCACAACAAAATCAACAACAACTTGTAGTTTATTGCGAACTTAAAATGCAAGAAAATACATGAAAGAAATGGAAAAACAAGCGCAGAGCCGAAGTTAGAACGGAAATAATGAATTTAAGCTGCAAAATAACTGCAGCAGCCGGCAATAAAAAGTAATAAGTGAATGCTTGCCAAAACTAAGCGTGCAACCTATTTGCAGCGAACAACAACAAAGTACTAAAAATCACAAGGAGCAATAAAAAGGACTTGAAAGAAGTGGCACTGCACTCTGCTTTTACTGCTGCCCCATGTATGGTGTGTTAGGCACTGCGCGTGTGAACAAAATATTTACTTGTGTGTTCGTATATGTGTGTGCTACGTGCATGTTAAGCAGTCAGCGCTCGCTGCTCGTTTGTTTGCGCAAACATGTTGCGGCAATCTGCCACACTTTTGTAACTTTTTCAGCAATTTCGCTTGCACTTTTCACAGCATATTAGCAGAAATTTGCTTTTTCCGCCATTCACTTTGTTGCTTTTGTTCTTTTGCGCTTGCCACATGTATTTCTAACTAGATCCTCTTAAGCGCAAGTATGTTGCACACACACGCACACAACTACAAACACATATTCTTCGCTGCATTTCCTTCCTGCAATAATATTCTGTCTTAGATAGCGCCGTTTTTTCCACATTTTACCTTTGCAACGCTGCCACTGCGCTCAGCTACAGCAGCGCCAAGCTGTCAGCGCTCAGCCAACAACTAAAGCCCTTTGCTAGTCAAGCGTGCCTCTATTAACCCCAATTTGTGCAAATCTACGAGCTTGTCGGCGCTAATGTTGACGTTATACTTGCTAATAACGGCGTTTGACGACAGCACGAGTATGTGAATGATGCTGGCACTGCTGATGATGATGATAATGGCGGTGAAAATGCTGATACCCATCATAGCGACGATGCGGTGCGCTTGCTATCTTCGCAATTGCTTTGGCTAATGAAAAAATTCCTTTCACTTTCCGCTACCTTTTGGTGGCGCGTGTTTGTGTGCACAAATACTTGTGCAAAAGCGCTGGCTGATTAAAGGTTACTAGGTCAACATTAAAGCTACTCAAGTGCCTAGTCGAGTATTAGAATTTAATATAGTGGCGGCTGCTGCGGTTAAGACTAATTAGAAATAACTTTGATTGAACTATGTTACCCATTATACGAGTATCCTCTTATACATCTTACGAGAATTCGTTTCAATTGCTATTTGGACGTTCTGAAAGGGTTCACGCTTCGTGGTAACTTAGTTCTAATGAAATGCCCACAAATGTTGGCCATAAGCTTTTAAAGATAGAATATGCGCCTAGAGGTATGCAATAAACAATATGTGTATCTCTGTCCATATATTTTATTCGAATTTATAACTATTAAGATTCGTAATATATTTAACACAATAGCTGTAGATACCATTTATATAACTAAAACACGCAATATAGACTGTTTCGAATTATAATTTATTGTTCGATATATACTTCGAATTAATTACGAAAATTGCTTTAAAATTTTGTCGAATTTCAAAATTAAAAATATTCCAATTTTTTTATGTAGGTTATGAAAATTTTATATGATTTTCGAAATCAAAATTAAGATTTTCGAAATTTATAACTTATAAAAACACTACTAAAACAGATTTCGAAATATTTTTTCGAATTTTTTTTCTGATTTCAAAAGTGAAATTTTCACTTTTTCATTTTTTTTATTACGGCGTTAGACAATTTTGTATGATTTTCGAAATCGAAATTTTGATTTTTGCAACTTATGATTTAAAAAGAACTTCGAAAACAGATATCGAATTATTTTCTAACTATAAAACTTGCAATTAAACTTGCAATATTATTAAATCTTTAAGAATAACTCACTTTCAAAAATCGCCAACTGCAGTGACAAGCCGGCAAACCACTAAACCATCAAAGAGTACGAATATGAGAAGGCAAATAAAAAACTTAAACTTTCAACACATGCTGCATCTAAACAGAGTGCACCCTTCAATAGAAACGCATAAATCTCATTAAAATGATTGCATTGAAAAGTTTCAGCTGGCGCTGCTATGCCTAACTGCACGGCGCTGTGCCGCCAACGTTGCCAAGCAGGTATTTGCACTGAGAATTTATTCACTTTAGAAGAATCTCTTACAAATTTCACTCCAATTACCTGTCACCTTTTAAATTTTTGCGCTATTCAAAGTTCTGAATGCGGTTATAAAAGCGAACGAGTTGCAATGGGCGAGCGAGCGTGCGAGCGGAAGCGAGGGGTTAACGCTTGAACGGGAGCGCAGAAAGTTTACATTTGCTGCAAAAAGTTTCACACAAATATGTATAGTATGTGTGTGTGGCGGTGCTTTCATTTGCGGCTGTTGGCGAGTGAAGGCGGCTGCGTGAGTTGCAATGGCGAAATGACACATTTACTCAGGTAGAAAAGTGTTAGTTGCGCGCCAAGGCGGAGTGCCAGTTGCTGGCAAAAAGCAAAAGTGTCGATGTTAAGATGCAAAACTCCTTGATTGTGAACTTGTTTATGCGAAGGTGGGTGCTAAATAAAAATAATAAATGTGTCAAAGATAAGTGCAGTCACAGTTGTTGTTGGCAGTGTGTTGAGAGTGCAACATTCCATCAGTCACTTCAAGACAGCAGGCGGTGCACTCATCCAAGAGTTGTCGTTTAGGTGCGAAAGGTGTGAATCATTTAACATTTTATTTCATTCATTTAACCCAGTTTTGTGAGAATCATTTGCATAACTAATACACAAAATTTTATACTTTTCCGATTTATAACATATGATTCGAAATACACTTCGAGTTCACTTCGAAAACTGCTTTAAAATTTTCTTCAATTCCAAAATATAAATTTTCATTAATTTTTCTATAGCTGCATGCGAAAGTTTTATATGAGTTTCGAAATCGAAATTCGACTTTCGAAATTTATGATACATAAAAAGACTTCGAAAACAGATTTCGAGATATTTTTTTTGTACTTTTTTTCTTATTCCACGATTAAATTTTTAATAAATATTTTTTAGTACATATATTGTTCGAAATGTAGTTCGAATTAATTTCGAAATTTTTTTATTTTTTTTCGAATTTGAAAATTAAAAGTGTCATGATTTTTTAATACAGTATGTGGAATTATGTTTTTATGATTTCGAAATGAAAATTTCGATTTTCGAAATTTATGACTTATAAAAACTTTTCGAAAATAGATATGGAATTATTTCCATTCGTACTTTTTACAATTCAGTTTCTATCTTTAAACTTCATATAAAATTTTAGGAAAAATTAATAATTAAAATATTCCGGAATTTTCGAACAACGAAATAATTTCGAAATCATTTCTGAGACTGTATTCTCAAATGAATTTCAAAATCTTAAACCTTTTTCATCTGCGTTCCAATCCCGCTCTTTTTTAAATTTCTGTGCTTACAGTATTTCAGTTAGTATGTAATATATTCTACACACAACTGGAGCATACACACTGCCTCCCATTTACAATACACTCAAACACTTCCACTTTTACACACACACTTGCACTCACAAGCGCTCTCACATAAACTTTTCGCAAGTAATAAAAAGAAAATCCAGTTACATGCCAACAAATATTGTATGCGGCAGCAGCAAACAAATGCTGTAACAACAACAACAGCAATATTAACAACAAATATCATAAAAAGTAAAAACGCATAAGAAACTTGCCACATACTACAAGTGGCATAAAAGTAAAGCAGTGCGCCATATAGCACAAATATGTATATATGCAAATGCAGATGTGTGAGTATATTTGTATGTGTGTGCGCAAGAAAATATGAGCAACTGTCGTTATGGTGCAAGGGCGCTGGGACGTCGCTGATCGACAACAACTAAGAGGCTTTGCGGTAATCGTTGGCAGTCGCTGAGCACACAGCCAGTACTCTCATTCAGGCTTTTGAGCCGTTACGTGACTCAACTCCTCAAGAAACTGTCAACGAGTGCGAGCACTTAAAGCAGGCAAAATGGCGTAACTTTAAATTAAAATTTCCAGCCAATGCACACAGACGTCGCAGCGGCACGGCACGGCACGGTGGCCACCAAGTAGGCGGCACGATTGAGGTAACGAGTCTTTTTTCTTGTTGCTGCTTCATGTGAGAACTTAGCGAATGGAATTAAATTTATTAAAATTAAACAAAGGAAATACAGTTTTAAGGGAGTGATTAAAGGGGGGGGACTCTTATGTAAGTTTACGGAGATATTAGTTTCACTTAAAGGAGCGCGTCGGTACTTTTTCCTGCTTTAATTAATAATATGTCATTGAAGCTGACAAAAAAAGAGTTGATGGATGAGACCTTTTGCTCCATTTCCGTGTATTTTCTTATACACACCTCTTCCTTTCCTTTCCTTCCGTATTCCAGTAAGCAAGGTTGTAGGACCCATGAGTTATGAGGAGCCTTCATTCACTTTTGAGCTCAGTGCTGTAACCCGCAAAATAGCTAAGAGTCAATCCTAAGTCAGTTGGTGTATCTAAGGTCGATCTAATGTTGAATGTGATCGGATTTCATTATTCTTTACTCTGTCATCTTTTTTTTGAAATTATTGGTTCCAGAGTTTACTAAGGACACAGAGGAATTGCTTTAAAGGAAAGGATTCACGGTTTCTTTTATTTATCTATGTAATATAAGTTTTAAGCAATTTTTTTGTGAGAAGACGCGATAATAAAGAGGTTTCTTAAACAGATTCCAGTGCTCCCATCTACCCAAAATTATAACTGTCAGCTCTACACTAACCCTTAGCTCAACCAGTGCTTGTCGAGTAAGCCGACTTCTGGACAGAAAAAAATGCAAGGTGACTCGAGCTTCCAGTCCAGCTCCATGAAGTTAGTTCTTCTAGTCTTTTTGCATAATTTTATTTCGGTACTCAGTGTTCTGAAACCTCTGGATTATTAGCTTGCCGATCTCCATAGATGGAAGGAGCTTCGGTTCGATATATTGGTCGATAAATGCTACTGACGTTTTTTTAACCACCCTGAAAAGAACCCAAGGCTATGAAGGTTACACTTGTTCCTTCGACAGTCGGATCTACGTAACCGGAACGAACCCGCATATCCAGGCAAAGAATTTCAACTCGGTAGAATTTGCTTATTCTGTCATACAATTTTTATACTTTAACTTTATGCTCTTCATTTTTATTTTGTGCCATAAAATGCCTTTGCGTCTTTTTATTTGACACTTGTGCAATTGTCACTGCCACAGCGGCCATGCAACAAATAGTCTAATAAAATAAAAACCAAAAAAATTGCAATTGTTAGTCGGTCAAATGCCTACACACACACACACCCACGAAGCAACCAGGCTATGTTGCTGTTGCATATATGCATGCCACGCTGCTGTCGACCAGAGGCTCGACGCCTCTAAATTGCACTGCTCAGCTGTGCGCCAACCGCATTGACAAAGTTTACAATAGGGGCAACAACAACCAACGCTGCCATTACAAGCATTGCATACAACAACGTATAATGGCTTGTGAAATAACAACAATAACAACAGCGGCAAGCGAAAAATTACCGCAACAACAATAGCGATCTATGGGTTTTGCATACTTTTTAGTCTACCAACCGCATAAAAGCAGCGCGCAACTGCCACTCAGTGTTGCATGCGCCACAGCAGCTGGCGCACTGTCGGTCACATGCTTTATTCATAAAAGCTGCAAAAATCGTTTTGCGCCGCAGCGTTGCTTAGACGTTAAGCGCTGCAACGACAGTGCCGTCTTTCGCTGGGCGTTGTGACTGAAAGGTGGCGTCTCCTCTGTAAAACTTTGTGTGGTGAGATTATTGAATTGACTACAGGCTGGTGCATGTATTTGGTTAGAGTTTTAATGTGAAAACTACAGCGTCTTTTGTCTGCGCCGCGCTTGGCTTTGCTGTTCCACAGGCGGTGAAATAAAAGTAGGAAAACTTTATTCTGTGACTTTGGAGCGCTCTTTCACTGCTACAACTTGGTATGCCCCTTTTCCCAGTGAGCATATATTAACCGCAGTGTTGAAAAGATACGCCTATTTAATTGTTCGACCTTCAGTTCTTTAGAGAGTTATTATCATATATTCAAACAGAGTATTATACCAGATATGGAGTGTTAATAGAACCATGGCTTAGCTCTTTTTGAGAAGCAGAAGGTGTTAATTTTCATTTTCTTGACCTTAAATTGATTTTGGGCTCTAATATTGTATCATTCCTTAAGTATTGGAAATATTATGATTATAATATTATCAGTCGAAAATGGCCTTCAACGCCAAGTCAAAAAAAGGATCAATCGGATCTGATAATACATCGCAGCCGATTGGAAGTTGCACCACGACAACGACCCGGCTAACACTGTCTTTCTTGTGAACAGCTACCTAACAAAGGACGGCATCCTAACGCCTCCGCAGCCGCCTTATAACCCAGATGTGGATTTTGTGCGAGAACAGAAAATAATCGCTAGTGGCCAGATCTAGAGAATACGTTGCTGAAGCGATTCGTAGACCAATGTAAGGATTTTTGCCACTTTCAATGGCTTGTGCCACGGTGCATTGTCTTGATGAAAAAGCACTTTCTCTTTCTGCAAATGCAGCCGTTTTGCGGCGATTTCGTCCTTCAAAGGTTCCATTAACGCAATGTGGTAGTCGCTTGAAAGTCCAGAGAACTTAAAAATACTACTTTTTCAAGGTAGTCAATACAAATTGTTAAATTTTTTCAAACGCTGCTTTCAACTTCGGCACATTTCACACTTAGGCGCACCCACCAACTTTGCTCAGACTGTTTAGACTGCGTTTTCCTCGAATTGCCAAACTATTTTCGATAGTCGAACTGTCACTAAAATTTGCTGCCACTAAAACTGTTAAGAGTAAAGTGCCACACGTCTATGCATGTACGAATATGTGGGTGTAACTGTACAACTAACGCCACATGCAACAGCTATTTTTGTATTTAACACACTTGTTGTTGGTGGTTTAGTAATATTTTTAAGTTCTGTGGAGCTTCTGCTTTATTTTCTTTTATTTTTAGTTGTTATTACGTATTTGTTGTTATACTAAAGTGTAGGAAATCGTAAAAGTGACCACAAACTGTTGGCAATGTTGGCATGGCTGCAGCTGTCGCTTTGTTTGTTTGTTTTTTGTGCAGCGTTTGTTTTAGTTGTTGTTGTCGCAACTAAAAATCTATGTATGGAAGTAACAAAGAAAAGTTTTGGGCCCACACAAGTTTACTGTATGCAGCAAATGCACTGCATAAATGCCACAAAACAACAAAATGCACAAAATGTTGCAAGTTGTGCGGTGCTGCAATGAACAAGCTTTGGGTATAAACAAATGGCGAGCGCTGGCGCAAGCTCCAGCGGGGGCTGATAACTGTCAAAAATGAAACGACAGGCAGCAAAAGAGGCGCACCCACACACATACACAAACACATATATGGAGCAAGTACAGCAGTTTGTGTGTGGTGCTTGCCACATTACTTGCAGTTTTTGTCTTTTACGAGGCGCTGGTTTTTAGCACTGCAGACCCTAACTGCTGAGCGCTTTTTTATGAGTCCAGTCCAAGTATTTAAGCACTCCTAAGCAAGTGCATAAAAAGTAAGCATGTGTGCTTGTAAATAAGTTGCATGTGGCAAGTTGGCATATGTATGTGTGTGTGTGTGTGCGGCGCATGCAAAGTGTCAAACTCATTAAGTGCGGGTTATTATTTGTGGGAAGTGGCAAATGCGGTGGCATATCTGCAAAAGTAGAAGATAGTATTTTGTTGTGGCAACTTTATGTAGCGCTAAATGACACAAATAGTGCCTTAAGCCATGATTACTTAGCACGCATACACTCACACGCACACGATGAAATGCATGTGAGCTTAGTTTCCATCGCAACTCTCATTGCGCCTGCAAGTAGGCAACGAATTATGGCCACAACTGACGTAACTATTTGCGACAGTCAGTTGCATGCAACATTTGCGTGAACTTCATTCTTATAACCGGATTGCTGTGCTTACCAAGGATGTAAAGAATGCTGCTGCTCAAACACACATACACAGAGAAAGGAGTCAGTGCAGTTTTGTGGCATTTGCGCAATCTCTTGTGTATCGCTGTGGTGCGAAAACTCATAAAGACTAATTTTTGTTGTGCAAGCTGTCGGACTTAGCGGAAAAGAGTGAATTTGTTGTAGCAATAAGCACAAAAACAACTATTACCGCTACAGTTACATCATTAGTTTAATCTAGCAGCAGCAGTGTTAGTGTCGAAGTTAGGTGTTTGAGCAAGCAGAGCAAACGGTTGAGACGTTAGCGCAGTTTCGGAGCTAAATATATGTGAACTATTCGCTCTGATCATGTATATTCAGATTTTGCAGATGGTCAAACTCGACCCGGACTGGTCCAAATATACCACGCGGTCCAGATATACAGAATTAAACTAGCCCATCAGTTTTATATTTTTAATTTTTTATATCCACTGTTCGCTCTGATCATGTATATTGAGATCTTGCAAATGATCAATTTTGACCCGGACTAGTCCAAATATGTACGCTGCGCGGTCCAGATATACAGAAATGAACTAGCCCTGCAGTTTTTGAGATTTTGATCTGAAATTTTGCACACGTCTTTTTTTGCCCAAGAAGTTTCTCAGTTGTCGGAAATTTATAGCATATAGCGACCATAGAAAGTGATCAATCAAAATCAAGTTCCTTTGTATATGAAAAAAATAATACTTATTCACCAGATATTTTCATAAAATTCATAGCCTATGTAAGCTTAATGTTTCAATATTTTCCAAGCCCCTTTAATATCCTTCTCTCTCAATATATGAACTCTGCCATCTTCATACAATAAAAGTGGCACTTTAGCCTCGGCACGCACTTCGCATGCATATCGTTGACCAGCTGCGCCTTTTCCTAAACATATAATTATTATCCGAAGACAAATATCAACTTTATTATCCTTCAGCCAACATCATTATGCTGACATAAAGCATTGGAACTGAAAATCCTTACTGCCAACAATCGAGCAACGCATATCACTTACAAGTCCATTCAACTCATACTAATGCCTGTGAAGTATAGAGTAAGGACAAGGGCGTAGTATGAGCCTTACAGGCGTACAATAACAACAAAAACAAAAACTGTAGAGACCTATGCAAGTTGGTTGGCAGAAGTAAGTGAGCTGCAATTGATTGGTGCGCCTGCACTGAATAACAATTGCAAACTAAATATTGACTTAGTATGCACCCCTGTCTGCCCGTATGTGTGGCTGTGTGTGGCTAGTGGCTGCGGCAAATTGCAAAATTGGCGTCGATAAGCGGCGGGGGGTGGTGGATGCGCAAAATTACTTATTATGAACGTCGAAAGAATGAGCGATTCCTATAAATAAATGAATGTTTGATAAGGTATCATTTTCATGATGATTTGTGGGCATAAATTGTGCATGTGAGGGTGTGTGGGCAATGCTGTGATAACGTTGGAACGTGCGTGGGGGGAAGGTATGTTAATGGTTGAGCAGTAATGCTGAGTATTTGTGGTGGGGTTTATTGGTGTGTCTAAAAGGTTCGGTGGCAGGATTAGCCGTGGATGACAATAGAGAGTAAGCTTGCGTTACACTCTCATACATTTTTATATATATAAATGCACATACATACACACAAATACTTATATCTGTCTAATATACTCGTATACATACATACACACCCTCACTCACTCCCGTATGCATAGCTCAAATAGATTTCTATTATTTTCTCCACAATTTTCTAGCTTTATTGATATACCCATTACCATATAATTGTTTGCGTATGTGTATGTATGTGTGTGTGTATGTGACCAATATGAATGCGTGCAATGAACTGAAGCCATTATTAATTGTTACCACCGTCAAGGCAAGCTACAGCAATAAGCCAGCCAACCAGCCAGCCAAGTATTTACGCTGGCAACACAATAGCATTCACGCCGCGTCTCTGAGCGCTCGCAATGTATCAGTAACCACACATATACACCAATATATGTCAATGTATTTGCGCATATCTGCGCCTGTATTTGTGACATTTTGTTGTGCCGTTGCACGCGATTAATTTATTTGTTCAAAGCGAACAATTGCAATGCAATATTGCTGTCAAGGCTCTGCTCTTCGCTGCAGGCGCGCTGACTACATACACACACACATATATACGTATATACAAATGCATAGCCGGAGCCTTGGGTTGGCATTGGCGTGAATTCTCACTTGACTATTGACGCCTGCGGCGAAAGCGGTGCGCGCGTGGGGCACAGGAGAATGTGGGCGGGCGTTTGTGCGCCGACGGCGGTCAGGGACCGTTCGAAGTGTTGACACTAGCGAGATTAATTTATCTCCATTTATATGAGGGGCTGCTGGCGTGTACTTGCAAGTGGCTGGTGTGGTGTAAAATGTAGTCTCAGAACAATATGCAAACTGGAAAATGTAACAAATGGATATGGATTGTGACACTGTGTATTCGTAGATTAGAGTGCCCGCCGCCAAATAAGTTGGACTATCAGTGTTTATATATGATATACATGTAAATATGTATGAATAAATTGATATGTTTATATGTATGGCTCTCCAACTTTATATAATTCCAAGGCAGTGCTATGGAGCCACTGCAGTGTGTTCCTGTAACTCTGACAAACGCTAGATGGCGCATCAGTAAATATGTTACTACATATTATACTGTGGCTTATATTCTGAATATGTACTTTAAATGCAATAAATGGTAACGGTCCTACCTCCAGGTTGCTCAAAATCGTAAAATACTATTCTTTCTCTTCTCTTTAAAAGACTAATATATAGTCCCTTAGGTCCCTTAGTCCTACGAAGCAGTGCTGAATATTTAGGAAGTTCAATCATTTTGAAATCTGCTTTTAAATTTAAAGTCTCATTCAAGCATTTTTCCTTTAGATGTATGTATGCAATTACAATTTTTCACTGTTCATAGCTCAATTAAAAGGAAGTTATTCGAACTTTAGTAGTAAAGAGAGTAAGTACTCTGGACAACTTGACTTATCAAGCAAAATTCTCGGAACTAAAAAATAGAATAATGCGCCATGTTGCTTACAGTATTGATTCTGAACCGTCTCTTTGTTGTTTCGTATTTCGTTTTCCTACATTTTCTTCTACTTCTAAGTATAATACTTGAAAACTTTGCTGAGCTCAAATTACATTGAAATTAAACAGTTTACCGTTACATTAAAACTCGATTGACAGACAGCTATTAAGCTTGCGACAGTGACACGAGTATCTCACATTCCAATAGGCCTCAGAAAATGTGTATCTTCTTCCACTTATTAAATAAGTACAGGGTTTTATTGTTGTTTTTAACTTCGGAAAGTTAGAAATTTGCTAAAATATATGAAAGGAGGTACGCGGAAGTTCAAAGAGGTATGAAGTTAATGAAATGTGAAGAAGGTAAAAAAAATTATTCGAACATTGAATGAGGCAAAATGAAGGAATCCGGCTGATCCGTGGTTCAGCATGAGTTCTCTTTAGAAAAAGTGGTTTTTCCGATATCAAAAAGAGGCTACGATGTAACAATATGTAACCATCAAGGTGATACCGGACGAACGCAAATGGGTTTTCGATGCTACGATCAAAAAGATGCCGGATGAAGTCAGATTATACCGAAATGGTGCAAGACGATACCGAACGATATCAGATAATACCGGGCAATACCGGACGAATCCAAATGTTTCGGATCCTAAGATGAAAGACGATCTCAACAAAGCTAGAGGATTCAAAAACATAACGGATGAAGTCAGATTATACCGGATGTCGCCGAAGATGCTAACATTGTAAGACGATGCCAACATTTTTGTGCTGCTGGATGATAGCAGACTATACCGAATGAAAACGATGAAGGATAATGTCAATGAAGCTAGACTAGTCCAAAAAAATGAACCATACAAACAGATGATGGAAGATTCTAACGGAGCTATGGGACGACGTATGCTGTTAGTGATGCAAACCATACCAATGCTAAAGACATTGGACGACATCGAACGGTATCAACAATGCTAATCGATGTTGAGCGATTCCAGATAATGCTAGATGTTGTCGAAATATACCACACAAAGCCGAGCGCTAACAAAGCAAGACGTCATTAATAAAAATGGAGCCAGAAGACACCAGACGATATTAAGGATGCTAGATAATACCAGATCCTGCTGGAATGTACCAGACAATGTTGATTGCTAACAAAGCAAGACGTCCGGAACAAAAATGGAACGAGTTGAACTTTTCAAGAGGTTTCTAACGGAGCCAGATGACGACGGACGATGTTAAGGACGCCAGATTATACTAGACTCTACTGGAATGTACCAGACGATGTCGAATGCAAACAAAGCAAGACGACACGAACAAAAATGGAAGATTCAAAACGATGCCGGACGTTTCATACAGAGCAAGATGACGCCGGACGATATTAAGGATGCCCGATAGTACCAAATCCTGTTAAAAGATACCAGGCAATACCGAAAGCTAACGAAACCAGGCGATACCACCAGGGATAGACGATTGAAAACCATACAATCCGATTCTAACGCAGTCAGATGACGCCGAACGAAGTCAATGATGCCAGCCGAAGCCAACAAAGCCGTTTTCAAGAACTATGTTGATCTCAAAATTTAACTGTTACGGTTAAGGAACTTAATACTGACAGACACTTTTAAATATAAATTCACAAACATCCTTTACAAAGAATTGCCACAAATTCCTTTAGCCATGAAATACTTTTCCAACAAAAAAAAATTGTCATTTGCACTGACGTTTCTTTATTAAAGGCATTTTTGTTCTTTAATTTTTATTACTTTGACAGAGTGACGCAGTTCAGCTCATCAATTCATGTCAATTACGGCTTTCAAAAGGCAACAAATAAGACAACCTTGCAGCGAAAAGTTGGTAATGAAAAGGTGAGGCAAAAAGTGAAACAAAACTCACTTTAATGACAAGTCCAAGTGCGCCCCGCCACGCCGCCACGTTTCTTCGCATGCCTCTGTAAAGGTTGTGCCTCATTATAGCAGCGCCATCTTCGACGTCAAGCCCTTTCTTACAACTACAACTACTTGTACTTCCACAGCTGCACTTGCGCTTGCACTTACACAGCGCCTTTCACCTCCTCCGCTGCTTTCACTAGTTACACAGTTTCGTAATGTAATTAAAAACTTTTTGTCGGGTGTTGCGAAATCAGTCTCCACACACAAATTGCCGCAACGGTGACCGCCCGTCCAACTGCTAACCCATCCCGCACGTTTATGCTCTCATTCATTCATTCTCGTTGCTGCTGCTGCATGCAATTGTCAGTCAGTCAGTTGCATATTGGCCGGGCTTGGCGGCGCGCGCCTTGCGGTATGCTATGAAAAAGCATCACTTGTGCAACAACGGCGACTGCGACAACGACAACACGGACTGACATTGACAGCTGCCAGTTTGCGTGAATTCAATTTATGAATTCATCTTTTCTCCGCTGCCTCAAATGCTCCCATACATACATGCCTTTCCGCTTTTATGCAAAGTTTTTTGTGAGCAACGTTTTTGTGTTGGCATTTCACCTGCATTTGTCTGCAGGTGAGCCGACATAGTTGTAGTGCTGTAGTTGTAGTTGTGGTTGACTAGTGTACGAACTTGTCAAAGCAATCAAAAATTATGTTTGAAGGTCATTTGAGTGACATGCAAGCGGCTTAATTAAGTGCAAAAGTTGGCGTCGGAGGCTTTCGTGGTTTGTGGCATTTTTTATGTGGCATAAGTAGTAAACGAAATTGTCTCCGGGGAGAATTTACATTTTCGCAATGACTGCATTTTTTCATTTCCTTATTTATTGATTTCCGCTGCGCTATAGCTCTAGGGCAATAGTGTAATTTAAAACCGACTGATTTCCATAATTGAATTGCGTTGTGGTGGGTAGTTATTGAATGTATCAAATGTCTTGCTGCGGAAAAAATTAAATAATGATATTGATAATATGGGGATGATTGATGTTGGAAACTGATACATTTTTAATTTCACTGATGCCCACAGCATCGTAAAAGTTTTGAACGCTCAGCGGAATTTTGCTATTTAAACCCCTTTGGATAGGTAAACGAACTGGCTCCTCTGAATACTTAGAGTGAAGAAGATATCAACCAATTTATTGCGATTAGCCAATAAAAATATAGATGTCTACAATAGCCTGAGAATGTTTTTGCTAAAATCTTCTGCCTTGTCGAAATATACCATCTATTTGGATTACTATGTATTATAGAACTGTTATTGTCATCATTATCTTATGGTACAAAAATTCTATGTAAGTTTTGGCCTGCCGTTGCTTACTTAACAAATAATTACTGACGAATTGGTGGTCGAATTGGTCGAGGTCGAGCACCAGGTGCATTTTCCTAGGAGACTGATTGCTAGAGCTATACCGCCCATATTTGATAACAGAGTTTCTTCAGTTATCTATAGAAAGCACGATAGTGAAGATGAGATCGACTTTGGAATAGGAAAGGCTTTGTAATCGCGGCGCCAACCCATTAGAACTCATCTGATGTGCTTTAAGCTTAAATCTGTTGCTTCTTTATAAAGGGTGATCCATTTCAAAGTTCCCTAACTATATTTATGAAAAAAAAAACACAGAAACTTTAAATTTAATGGGGTATGTTTATTACCATTTAAAATAACTTTCTTTGGCATTTTTTTCAAGATTATCTTTTTTAAAAGTTGTCTGCGGCTACATCTCAGATGATCCAACCGTTAAGTCCAATTTTAAATGACTCTTTCGAGCATTTCTACTGGCAAGTGACGAATGACACGAGTGATCCAAGGCCTGAATAGAAGCAGGATTCTCTGCATAGACTTTAAACTTTACATATTCCCAAAGAAAATAAAAAGTCTAACGGTGTGACATCACTAGTCCCTGGTGGCCAATCGACCTTACCAAAACGTGAAATTATCTGCTCACCGAAGTGTTGCTCTTCATCCCAAATGCGACAATTTTTCTTGTTAGTTATCGTTGAATAAATTTTGGCTCAAAAATAGTGGCTCTTCTTGGAACTTTTAAGGAAGAAGATCGGTTCGCCCTAACCCATGTCGCTTGAGGAATATATCTCAGTCCAGGCCAATGAAATATATCCCAGTCTTACGCTATTCGCATAAATGGACGCCAGGCTGTTACATGTCACCTTAACAGCCTGTGGCAGCTGTGCTGGTTTGATGCTATGCGGCCCGGAGTACTGGCATGAATTGAACGAGTTGATTACCCAAATCAAATTTCGTTTTTTCAAAAGGTCCGCTAAGGGTTTTTGCAGCACTCCGAGAGCTATCCCCCCTGGGTGTGTATTGCTCGAAAAGTGAGCATCAAGCAAAATTGAAAGTTTATCTTCATTGTTCAAGGTCCACCTTTTATAGAAATTCTTAAGATAATCCACGGAGAAGGATGCTTTGCGAGGATATGCCTGAATCTGGAGGCTTGTCAGCAATCAACTTTTTTTGCAGAAACTTTTCCAGTATGGTTAGTGCATCTCAAATTAGTAGCTTTTTCGACTCCTCACTTAAAATTCTATTTATTCTAAGTTTTCTTGAGTTTTGGAGTTTTATTTTCAAGCTTTTTCCGCTCTCCACATCTTAATGCCAGTGCTTAACGCTCTGCTATTTTAGCACTCATTTTCGTATCACATTGCGTCTGAAAATATCCCGAAGTATGGGCATATCCCGCATATCCCGAGCAAGTTCGTTAAATGTTGCCGCATTGTGTTGTCAATTGTCATTAAATTTTTATGTATTTAGCATTGTCTGAAATGATTAAATTAAATTTTGGGGCGGCAGCAGTAAATAAATAGCATTATACTTGTTTATTTGTATTATTATTGCTGTTTGCTGTTTTTGTTGCTTCTATTGTTATTTGCCGCACAGTCAATCATGCTGAAGCTGGAAATTTTATTTACATTTGCATAGTCGTGCGGTGTGTCGCTACTCCCAGCTGAGCCCTGCCTGAGCGCACGGCTGAGTTGAGTTGAGTGGAGATACACAGTCAATTGTCATTGCTTCTCAACCAACTCCGACTGTCTGTCTGTCTGTCCGAATGTTTGCGCATCTGTCGAACGCGCCTTTCAATCACTCAAACTGCCGTGTGGCGCAAACATGCTGTAACGGCGTGTTGTGTCTGCCTGCCAGCCTACACCCCTGCAACCTTACAGCCGAACTTTCGAATTGCCTATCAGTACGGCCGCCTGTCTGGCTGTCTGTCGCAAAGCAGAAGCGCAAACGCACACACAGCCACCCACCCATCTGCCGCATATGTGTAAGCAATTTCGTGCTGCTTAATATCCTTTGTATTGTTACTGTCAAATATATATTTTGCATGCGTCCAGCTGTTTCGCCGTTTCTTGTCAAAAGTTTGTGTTGTTGTGCTTTGTTGTTCTGTGCGTGTGCGAAATATTTGCGCTGTGGAATTCTCAAGAGTATTTTCTATAAGCAAACGCTGCGTTTGCAATTATTTGCTTGCCGTTGAACATACACCGTCACACACACACATACAGAGACACGCAACTTTAACCCTTTTGTTGTCTTGCTTCGCATGCCGTTGCGTATCAGTAACAATTGTTTGTCTGCTGCTTTGACTATCTCGGCTGGCTGTCTGCCTGTCTGTCTGCCTGTTTGTTGGCATTTAATTTTTCCAGCTTTGTTGTTATTGTACAATGCATGCAGCAACACATCTCGTCTCGCTATGTGTCTCCTGTGACTTGCTGTTTGCTACAGTCCATCATTCGTTATGGCCAGCCATCACACTGTTGGCAATCGTCGTAGCCGCAGTTACCGCAGCAGCAGCAAACAGCAATACCAACAACAACTACGTGAAATTGTTTACTGTCTGCGCCAGCAAGTGTATCCATAAAATGCAAAATAGCATAGCTGCATTGGCAATCACTCACTTATTCAATTGCTCATGCACGCACACACACATTGACAGGCGGCCACCATACACATACACACACATGCACGCATTTGCGTTTGCTTGTAAGTCTATAGCGTCATTCATTTGCGCATTCATCGAATGCCGTCAATTTGTTTTCGAGTATCTTCTACTTGGTTTGCACTTATTGTTTCATTCCTTATTTGCACAGCTTGAGCTTGCCGTTTTTGCTGTTGTTGTTGTTTGGCGTAAGTCAAATGCAGCTGGCATTGCTGCACCTTCAATATTTGCCGTCTCTGCTTTGTTTTTTGCTTACTATTTGCCTGCGTATTTAATTATTTTGTGCTTCTTCTCAACACTGTGCGTGTGGTGGTGTTGCCATTTGCAATTGTTTCGTAATTAATTGTTTAATACTTAGTGAATATTTATGAAGCGCAAATAGTGTCTGCCTGATATGTACATACATATATAGTGAATGTTTAATATGCCTAACAAGCGCTTGGCGCAGTTCAATGCCAGATTCTTATTAGCGTCTATTGTTTCTGGCAGCTATCTTGCTATGACTTACAGTTTAGTGTGAGTGAGACTGTTGCAAAATCAGTATCAGTAGAGTCATTCGAGCAATCATATATTTTGCTGAGAAATGTTTCACTCTTCACTAACTCGCTAGAGACAGACAACAATAGACTTTGCTCACAAAGCCTCAACTTCAATATACGAATAGGTTTGGCTGCAGAGAAGTTTAAGCAAGACTAGGAGTGCTTGGTTTCATATAGGGTCCAATAGACACTCAAACAACAAAATGAAAATAAAGTTTTGGCAAATTGCGACTTATTTCGAAATACAGTAACCTTATAGCTCGATACATTTGACCTAGTACTGCTTCCTCTCTTCTAAACCATCTGAAAAACAGAAATCGGTTAGAATCCGTGTCACCAATTGTCTTCCTATTTCAGTCACTTTTCTGCCCAGTGTCCTCTATGGTACCGATTACCTTACTCACTGAGTGGCTTTTCCAAGTTTAAGAAGAAAAAATTATCACTGGGTGCCAAATCTCTAAAATATTAACAGTGGCTACCTACGCAAAGGCTCAACACGATGTTAAGTATCTGAAATAATGACACAATTGGTACTACTTTTTGAACCCTTGTGGATTATAGAGTTTCTTGCCTGGAAGTGGCGTTCAAGTATAATTTAAATCCCATTTTTTTACCAATCAATCTGAAGAAAGCTTCTTAAAATTGTGTTATACTACACTCGGTAGAATTTAGCTTTCGTAAGGGCGACACTCTACTCTACCTTATACTCCTTGGAAGTGGAAGTCACGAGCTCCGAGTGAGGACTTCAAGAAACAGTGAACAAAAATGAATAATATATAGATTACTATAGGAATAGAGATGGGATTTTTATTTCTCCTAAACGTTTCTCTAAGTTGGTCGCAGGTATTAGCCACTAATCCACCTCAAATGTTTCGACAACATACCGCATAACTCATCGGAAGGAACCCAAGAACTCTATCCAGGTCTCGGGTACTCGACGCTGTCCAGTACAACAATTATTCTAAAATTCAAACTCTATAGAATCATCTCGTAGGTCTCAATACCCTTAGAAGAAGAAACACCGCATCTTCATACCGTATTCCAAATATACCGTTAGCGCTTTTTTATGCATCGTCTCATATAGTACTATCCTTTCGAATTAATTTCTACTTCGTATATGTAGGTATTTAAAGATTTTAAACATGTGTACCTCTCTAGCCTCCACTACAACGCGACGCTACACTCCACTCACTCCATGAAAACTTGTGAATACAAAACAAAAAAATACGCAAAACTCCCCTGAAATGTGAAACCAATCAGATGGCAAGTAATTGGCGACATTGCTGCCGCATAAACAAGTGTAAACAATTCAAACAACAGTTCAACTTAAATTGCATTCAATTAAATGCAATTAAAGACCAAGTCGACTCCCAAGTGCTCAGTGCACGATGCTGTTGTTGTCGTTCACGTTGTTGTTGTAGGAATACGCGCACACATGTTGGCATGCAATGTGCGCACTCATTCCTACGAAAATCAATGACAAAGTCAATGCGCCTGAATGTATGCAAAGTGGCGCATAATTGCCGACTGACAGAAGCCTTGGCTGGGTATTGCAATTCTATGTTTAGTCTAGCGAAAAATATTGGCAAAATTTCTCAATTGTTTGTGTAAATAAATAATGCAATTACAAGTCGAAAGCGGCACGCCCACTTACCGTTAGACATGTGCAAATATTTTGTGGTGGTGTACACTGACGCATAGCTGTTTGAAAGTTTGCGCTATATGTTGTTGTTATTGTGGTGAAAACTTTGCCGTTAACAAGCGTTTTGCTCGTTTTAAAATCCAATTGAAAGCCGCAGGAATTGCAATTTAAAATCACTTGCCGACTGTCATGGTCAAGGGGGCTCAATTTTGTATGTAGAGTGAGTATGTAATGAAATGATTGGCTGCGGTGGCAAAACGCCACGACCACGGAATGGCGGTTGGGTGTTTGTTTGCCGCTTCGTTTGAGTTTTTTTATTGTTGAGGAGCTAAGGCGATTGAGGCTTTGGGATCCAGGTGAATCCTGTAAAACCCTGTACTGAGAAGCGACTTCCTTTTTGTTTAAAAATATGAGAAGGTCGAGTAGAAGTTTCAAGTCGAATAACTAGATTATCGTCGACACGAAGGCCTCGAAAAATTTGTTTTCCAGACGGGTCAACGAAGTTGGAGCTTTGCCAGATCAATCTATTGCGCAAGATTAGGCCTAGATTACCTCAGCAAGGTCGGCGAAAATCTTCGTAGCTATATTCCCTTACGGGTGCCGATTAGGCAATGAAGTAGTAGTTTCCAAAGCAGGCCTTGGTGATGCAAATGCATATATCCATCCTTTTCTTCTCGGTTACCCGAGGTTTCCCGAAAACAAAACATAGCATGGAGCTCGATAACGAAGAAAACTGGGTTAGGATATCAGCCCAAAAGTCCGTGGCTGTAATAGGTACTACCACGGACGGGCACTGTGACTCTAATTGCAATGTCGCCAGCGACCTTACATCTGCTGTGAAGGGAAGAGTTCGCGGCTGTAATGCTGCTGCTACTGCTGCAACGTAGAGCTGCTACAGTCCATGAAGACTCTGTCCACGAATGCGTTGAAAGCGTCATCACTACGGAGAAGGAAGCTTTGCTACACTCTCCGGGGAATGCAAAAGGTGCTAGGTCTGCGTTAAAGACTAGACCAAGAGTAAAACCCTGTATGGAGTCAAATTGCATATAGCCTTTCTACTATTATTTTCATGCACATAACACAATTTCTATTCCAACGATCACACAAAATCCCCCTGTGCCGCATTTTTGATTGAAATTTAATCTAAATTTGCTATTAACCTACTTGTTAGAGTGAATATTTCATTAAAATTCCGCACCGTAAACGTGCCATAAAATCTATAACAGCATTTATTGTTTCTAAAATTCAGGCACACCAATACCTGCTTAGACCAAATGCATTAATGTATTTATGAGCAGGTGTATTGCGTACGCCGCATCACACGCCCAACTGCCCCGAGCGTGATAGGCCAGCCTAAACAGGAATTGATTCACAGGCCACACCGTTAACAAAAACAACACTACAGCTTGGATTCTCTAACGTTTAGCGGCATTATTAACGGCGCATCAACGCTATGCGCTATAACAATCTATGCTATCGGTGCCTGCAGTTAAGCAAATTTACACACATCCACCGTTGTGTATACAGTGAAGTATATATGTGAGTGCATGTGTTCGAGTCTTTGCTCGCCAATGATGTAGTACTACGGCTATCGCATACCCGGTGAGTGTATCAGCGTGTCACTGGCGTTTGCACTCCTGTTTATTCGACGTCCGGTGATGAGTGCGTCGGTGTGCGTGCGATTTCGCTTATTTTCGGGCGATGCATTTTGTGGCAACTTCCCTGTCGCAGCTTCCGGCAACTGCTTGTTACTAGGTCACTTATCTACATATTGGCATACCTGTTTGTATGTTTATTTAATTGCATGCTTTGTATTAGTACCTGCTTATAGTATTTGTGTGCTGTTTTCAGAGGACTCTTGTCAAATGGGTGCCGTACAATTGCACTGTCATATGACAGCTGTCAAATGGCTGCTTTCAAATTTGTTGTCAAGTGAGCGCTGTCAGTTGGCTTCTGCTGTCAAATATGTTCTGTCAGAGGTCTGCTGTCAAAAAGCAGCTGTTGAATGGCTACTACGAAAACGTACTGTGAAATGGCTGTTGTCAAACAGGTGCCGTAAAATATCTCCTGTCAGATGCCTACTAGCAAAATGATACTGTCAAATAGCTGTTGTCAAATACCGTCAGAATATTATTATTCTGTCAAATTTGTTGTCAAGTGACTACTGTCAGACCGCTACTATCAAATTAATGCTGTCAAATATGTGAAAAAGCATCTGTCGAATGGTTGACGTCATATTGGTATTATCAGGCAGTTGTTGTCGAATTGTCACTGTCAAATGACTGCCCTCAAATATCTGTCATCGAATTCTTACCATCAAATTACTGAATTCAAATGGCGGTTGTTAAATAGATTCTGTCAGATGACTAGGCCATATGATATTAATAGTTGAGTATTTTGGTTATGTTTTGCTTCATGTCTAAGTTGGTACACGGTACGTTTTATGTCCTTACTAATACTCTCAACTCTGCGTTCTTGTAAATTCGTCTGTTTTGTTGACATACAAGCGTAATGAAATGCATGTCACGCGGTCATTCAGGTACTTTGCCGGATATCCGTTTGACATGTTGTATAAGCGCCTGCCAAAACTGATCACGCGTTCGGATACGAAAGCAACAATAGTGCACTGCTACGCAACAACAACAATGCACAAATAAATACTCGTCAAATTTTGCTAAGCGATACAGTGACTTCCAATGCACATTTCTCACAAATTAAAGTTTAGAAATGGAACCATTTTCCCCAAAATGTACTTATATGTATTATTATTATTTTCCTTCTCTACTGACACACAGTCAGTAAGAGTCTTTCACACTACACACTCGGCAAGACGTTATATGCAATATTAAGGAGGCTTATCCCACGGTATTTGGAACAGATTGTGGGGTCCCCCTTTTTGAATTAGATGGGGCACAATAGATTCCAATCGTCGAGCATGCTTTCAATCGATTATATCTTGCAAAAAAGCCGATACATGCCTCTTATCAGTTCTTCGCCGACGTATTTGCATAGCTCAGTCGGTAATCCTTCGGCCTCTGCCTTATAAGTTGATTTTTTATAAATATTTCACGTAATTTTACAAAAACATCTTCTCAACACATTTTCCTACTGTTCAGTTATGTATTTGTGTAACCCACAATGGAACCACTACCTGGAATCGCGGCTTATTATGTAAACTTTCTATCGTAAAATGTTTGTAGTTCACATACCTGAATGTTTTGAAAAGCTGTCATAGCGGCTTAACTAAGTTCTACGTAAAGCCACGTCAAAAAGTATGCAACAAAAGTGATATAAATGCCAACATACTGCAAAAACAACGAAACAGTTGACCTTTAGAACAGTCAAAATTTTTGTTTAGTTGTCATGTTATGACATAAATGATAGATGCCGAGGATCCGGTAGCAGTTAACGACTCATTTTATATTCTTGAGTTCAACTCTTAGCATCCATTACGTTTAACTTAAAGTATACATGTAGGCGCCTCCAAAGTAGCAAGCTTTATTTTAATTTCTTTTTGTCGTCTTGGCTGAAAAAAATAAGCTTAAAATCGAATGTTTTGCCAGTTTATTAATATTTTAATAAATAAATCATTGATATTAGTGGAGGACCCATTCAAAGAAGCATCTCATTGTTTGTTTATCATTTAGTTTAAGCAAACTATTTCAGTCTACTTAGTAGAAGTGTAACGTATTTTTTAAGCTGTCCATATAACTCTAAATAAAATTTTCTATTTTTCATTTGCAGCCTTCTCCACTCAAACACCAGCCTAAGTCTGCTAAGGTAAGTCATATTTATGCCATCCGAATCACCTATTTTACATATCCTTAACAATTTATATATTCGTCCTTCCATTCATCACCAAACAATCAACGCCATTCAACAAAAAGTAATACATTAAAAACACGATTTCCTTTATGATAATTTCAAGTTGTAAATTTGTGAATTGTTTGAAAGTCCGGCGGCTATTTTGAGACTTTTCCGACGCTCAGAAATCCGTGTGCGCAAAAGTCTCGTATAAGTATACATTTAGGCGTAAAATTCGCAAAAGTGTACACTTTTAGGCTTTTGCCTTACGAAGAGTCGTCTTAGAAAGATATAAATGTGGCATACAGTTAAAATAAACAGTTCGTTAAAATTCGAACATGCTTATATTTAAAGCTTCAAGAAAGTAAATATATGCCACAGCTACTAAAAAATTTACAAATTTTTGACAGCTCAACAGCGAAAAGGGTACAACAGGCTAGATGTTAAATAACAGCTACTGATGAATATATGGCTTTCACTTTTTGTAGGCAGTGAAGGAAGTCATATTTAATACTTAGTTAATGACGCGAAAGTGAAATAGGTGTAAGCTACAGCAATAATTTAAATTTCAGGAAAATGTGTGGCATACTTTTAGGCACAATGAATTTGATTTTAATGCTCAAAGTAACATTTTATAAAAAGTAGTGAAATACGTGAGTGCTGAAGCAATAACCTTCAGAATTTTAGCTTTCAATAAAACATGTAGCATACCCTTAGGCACCAAGAATTTGATTTTCATTATCAACACAGCTTGTCTTCAATTTTTTCTCTACTTTACATAGAGTTATTAATAATATAGCCTTCAATTAGCAGCAAAGCATCTTATTGCTGAGAAATTAAATATTAAAAACTCAAAGGCATGACCTACCCCACGAGCGCACTGCAGGGTTAAGACACATACATGCTTTTGACATACATATATAAAACTGTAAATAAAATACGGAAGAAATATATGGAAACCTCACCACGCAGTAAAGTTAAAAATAAATGTGCGTTATAAAGAAAAATTGCCCGGCAAATAAGATGAAGCAGCGCCACAAAAGATAGCTGAAAAACTTATTACCCAAAGCAGCAACTGATTTCGGTTATGCGTAGCAAATTGATTGAGTATGTGTACCAAATAACAGCCAGTTTTAGAAGATGAGTTACGACCAAGGCTACTTTGCAGAAGTTCTTGATTATTTTAAATGAGGAAATATGTAAGCGCGCTTATGAAAGAATGTGTGTGTGTGTGTTGATATAAATTTGCAGCTGCCTGGGCATGTAGATGCAGGCACCCAAAGTTTGAAAGCCTTTAGGCAGTTGAGCATAACTTTTTTGTTGTCTTGCCTGAACGCGATAAGCACAGAAGGAAGTGCCAAATATCTATATGTAAATACATGTGTATATTTGAAAAGAAATATGGCCGCTCAAAAGTTTTTGGCAAACATAAGAGTCTAGAAAATTTGAAAACAGTCTAACATTGTATTACTTACATTTGTTGTTTGCCATGTTCTTTGAGTGGGTGTGGTTTGTGTATATTTTTCAAGCATGTCAATTTTGGTTTAGATTTTGAAGCGAAAAATCTTTCGGATATATTTTCGGTTAAAAATTGGATAATAATAGATAAAATTTGGAGATATTTTTGGATATAATATTAGGTAACAATAACATATGTTTAAGGAAAGCTAATATTCTTCAAAATATCATCTTTTTGAAAATGGTTACTAATAATTCTCAAACTATTCTTTGAGTGGGTGTGGTTTATATATACATATTGTTCAAGTATTTGTCATACTTACTTACTTTGGATTTTAAAGGGGAGAACCATCTAGCAATTCGGATATATTTTCGGTTAAAAAATTATATAATAAAAATATATTCTTCAAGAATAGAGTCTTTTTGAAAGTGGTTATAATCATTTCTCAAACTCGTATTCATTTTATGACCTCCACAAAAATTTTAAGTATATTTTAGTGTGATTTCCCTGTCATGGGATCAACAATCTAACCTTTCCCTTACTTAGTTGACATTTATCATCTTTTCCCGAGTTATACCCAAATGAACCCAAATAATTTCCTAACTGAAAAATAAAAACAAAAAGCGACACAACTTTCTTATTTAAAAGCGATTAGGCGCAATACCTATGTCAAATTTGGCTGAAACCTCAAATCCAAGGTGTCAATTTATTGCACATAATTAATAGCCACGCTCTTAGGCACACCCCCTATAATCACATACTTCCTGTGTATGCGTAAAAAAAATGTAGGATACGAACTACAATATTCTGTTATCCTTTTTGGTCACTCCTATACTCCCACATTCGTAAGTCTGGGCTTGTCAACTCCTTTTCTTACAAACACTCAAGATTTAATGAGGCATTGAAATTGCTTGCATTGTGGTCTTACGATAATATGCTCAAAGTTGGGACAATTTCACAAAGATCAATATTTATGAGGACGTTAGTACTTAACCAAAGCATACACGTACGCAGCGCTGATGATGATGATAATAGCAGCGTGGTGGGAGAAATAGATGAGACTAGTATCGATATGGGCGCATGCAGAACACACAGAGATATGGAAGAATAGCATACATACATACATATACGAACTCTACAAACTTACAATGTGTACAAATGACCGTTACAATGCTGGCAAACCGTGCTGATAGGCGGGTGTTGGTATGCTTAATGTGAGCTCGGCAAAAGGTTATGTTATTGGAGAAATAATAATATTTCGTCTGAAAATACGTGCATGGCACACTAATATGCTGTGGCATACTTCAAAGTAATGACTTGGTTATATAAAAACAGGGCGCAAGGCGGATTTGTGGTAGACAAATAAGAGTGTATTGGCAATTGGCAAACTGCAATAAACAGAGCATAAGCTAAATGAGCTGAGAAATTGTATGGAAAAGTAGAATTTCATAGAGCTGCAGTGCGATGATAGGTTGTATCAAGTAGTATACAGTATAAGCAAAAATTCTGGTTTTATAAAGTGTGTATAGTCGTTCGGGTCTCTTTGGGAAGACTACAGTATTTTAAATACCATTTTTTAAACCGCTGTTTTCTATACACTTTTCTTCACACTGAAAATACCTATGCTGTTTTTCAACATTGTACCTATTATTTCGTTCGTATAAAAAAATTATTTCTACTGCTCGACCGACTAATAAGAAAATTTAATACCTTACAGTTCTAAATCCGATGACTACTCCTCCTGAACTTAGGAAGTGAAATCCATCTAGTACCGTAGAGGACCAAACTGAACTATGTGTGGCTTTTTGGCCTATCAGATTAACCTAACCAATTTCTAAATCCCTTTAAAATTCTTATATACAGGTACGATAATGTAATCTACTTACAGAATCACATTCTCCATATATTTTTTCTATTTTCCAATTTTTTTCATACCATTTCATACGTTGCGAAAAATGTATCTAAACTTCTCCTTTGGTTAATAAAAAAATTCAATGTCTTATAAGCGTAAATCGCTTAAAACACGACATATATGTATAATCTTATCCATGATTAATATAAAATTAAGGATTGAGTTACTATTTATAGCAATATTGTTCAGGTCAATCGCTTTTTCCCAGCTGTTTAGTATATAAAGAAATAAAAAAATAACATTTCAGCACGAAAATGCTAGGCTCTCACCTCTTTTTTCCATTAGGCCCTTGTAAAATATTCATACCCATTTATTTGCACATAAAGTACGAAAGATAATTTCTATTTGCAAGCGAGAAAAATTGCAATAAAAATAAAAATAAATTAACTGTTGTTGTTGCATTATCAGTGTGTAAGTGTGGCGTGAGTAGTTGGCCAGGCGTTAAGTTTTTTTCACTTTCGGTTAGTTGCTGCTTATGGTAATCATAAACTTGTTTGTTTATTGCATTATTAAGCTGTATTGTAAGTTATCGTGTTGCATTAATTGAATTGTAATAAAAATGTGCACAAATTAGAGCCGTTAATCGCGTGCTTAAATTGTGTTGCTACTGTACGTAATATCAGGTTCTTTCGTTGGGCTATAATGTATGCTTTGATATATATTTTTGATTAACTTTAGTTGAGGCATTTTGCTGACAGTTTAGCTGTTATTGTGAAATGATTTTTGTGATAGACAGGCTAAGAAGGTTGGCAAATTTCGAAGAGATATCATGCAATTTCAGATAACTTTCCATACAGGAGCTTGATTTTGATATGTGAGTTTGTATGGCAGCCATAAGCTATAGTGTTCGGATTTGTACAATATATCCGTCGATTATAGCGCTACTTTAAACAATAATATATTTCGTGAAGTTATCATGGCAATAAAAACAATTTTCCATACACAAACTTGATTTTGATAGATGAGTTTGTATGACAGCTATAAGCTATAGTAGTCGGATCTGAACAATATACCTGGCGATTATAGCACAATTTTAGACAATAACATATGCCAAATTTGGTTAAGATATCATGTCTTTTAAGACAACTTTCTATACAAAATCCTGGTTTTGATGGGTGAGTGTGTATGGCAGCTATAAGCTATAGTGGTCCGATCTGAACAAAATATACCGAGGTTATAGCACTGTCTTGTATAAAAATACATGCCAAATTTCGTGACGATATCTTGACAAGTAAGGAAATTTTTCATACAAGATTGATTTTGATAGGTGAGTGAATGGTGGTTATAATGGACCGAAATCCACGATTCCAACAAATGGACAGAATAATATGTTTAATGCTAGTAGAAGCAATAAGCGTATTACTTAAATATTTTATCGTTATTTATATGCCCTTAAGAGACTTTTCTACAAGCTACCCCTGAATACTACCCTATAGAAATATCAATCTTTAGTGGCAAGCTTCGAAGCCACTAAATATCTCACGCCTGTTGCACATAAACCGAACTATACAAATTCGTTTCACTTGAAGACATTATTATTAACAAAAAAAAATTATAAAAACAACAACACTATAACCAGCGGAAGGCGAAATACTTAATGAGTCTGTTGCACAGCATTTGTAGCTGAAGCCAGAAAAACGCCAACATACTAATTAATTGTGCGCAATGCTACTTATAGCCGCTCGTCTGCATACTTGCAAAGCAGTCAACTTACTTGGTATTACTCCGCTGCCTTCTTAACCAACGCACACACGATTTACAACAAGCTTTTCGTGCTGCCTTAGCATTAATTGTAATCCTTTTGCTTGCGTACGAACTTTCGGTCACAAAGGCATAAATATTTCAATGCAAAACTAACTGCATAACTGCTGTGGAGTTAAAGTACAAACAGAGCAAAAGAGATTTTTTCCGCTGCTGCACTGGCACTGCGCCGACGCTTATCCTTCCGGCGACTGCGTGGTCGTTTCGCAAAGCAAAGAACTTTCTTAATTTCGCCTCGCACATAATCAAGATTCAATTTTCCAACTGACGACGAAAGACGCAAGAAACAAAAAACCAAAATGAAAAAAATACAAAAACAAAATGTTTGCAATTACTTTTGCAAAGGCACAAAACGGCTCTGGTCTGCCCAAAATCTAACGCACACACTGCTGTATGGCGTTGCCAACCAAACGAACTGCTGGCTGTCGCTTGGTGTGTACAAGTAGTTGTTGGAAATTGTTATTTTCTTGTATGCTTGTTTCATGTTGCGCAAAAAGCGGCTGCTGTGTGACAAAAAGATTTACAAATTCGGACTTTAGTTGTGACTTTGACTTTGACAAGCGAGTCGACTGCAACAACGACGCTGGCTGGCGAAGCTTACACATTAACCGAGCCGTAAGCTTAGGCAAGCGTTGGTGAATTTTAACTAAAAGTAAAAGATGTAGCAAACGAACGGCATAAAGTAGTGAGTCTGAACCTGCAAGAAGCTGTGCAAGTTTTCCGCAGCAGCAATTGCTTCACTCTGCTCCCAAGGCACTGTTGCTTTGCTGCTTATACATATTTATTGTCCTTATATTTACTTTTTTTTGTTCTTTAGTCTTCTTGTTTAATGTCCAGTCTTCGAAATTCAAAAGTAACTCTGTCTTTTGCTAGCCATAAAACTCCCGCGTGGAAAGAGTCGCCAGAGTTGCAGTCGAAGTTGGAAGTTGGTAGCTGGCGAGTACTTAAATCAGCCCGGACAAGTTTTTGTATTTATACACTCAAGTGAATAACAGTTATTTGCGTAATTATCAACAGATTTTATTTCTCGTTAATTTTTGGAGACTGGGAGCCGCTTGAATTACTTTAAACGTAGCCGCTAGACGCTATGGTTCACTCAAGATCAAATTTATACGGACTGTTGATCTTTAATTTTTAAAACCTTTCTTTTGGTTTGCGTGGATTTGATCTTTTTTTTTCTTTTTTTTGTGTTAAATTTGATCTTCATAAGTCAAATAGTGTATATTTGACAGCTGTTTGATTACGACGCCAACAGTTTGTGCGGTGATTTTTACTATGAACCAGACCGGGGTTTGACTGTATATGCTTTAAGTTTTTGAAGGCGGTATACCATGCATTTAAAATTTCTATAATGAAGTGTCTTAGAAGACGACCGAAGCTACTACGTCTCTTGTAAATAATAGTAATACCAAAGCTGTTTACTGCTTTTTTATTATACCTGGTTATTTGAGGTACCAGATCACATTGACACCATTGGACTAGTCAGCAGAATCGTTAACGAAGCTTTTTCTCAAAGTTCTTGGAAGGCATAAACAATGACTCCTCACCCCTTAAGCGCAGCCTCACTATTGGTAGCCACACATTTGAAAAGGCTTTGAATAACTCGGAACCAGCATGAGATCTACGGCGCTTGGATATAGCTAAGCGGATAAAAATTCAACAAATGCGCCGGTTAGGCCATGTCATTCGCATTGTTGAGTTGACGCTCCTACTAAAAGCCCATTAGATTCGGAACCAAACGGAAGCATCCAATCGTGAGATCAAGTGCTTAACGACCTGTCTGCACTTTCGTTGCACAACTCGCGTGAGCTCACAAAGGGTAAAAGCAAGTGGAGAACGTTTGAGTTCTTGACAAAGACCAACCAACGGCTTTAGAAATCAAAAGAAGAAGAAGAAGGTTACTTAAAGTTAGGGAATTCTCAGCATGCCTCGAATTAAAAGCTTTTATCCGAGTTGGAGACCCTATGAAATATATACATTACATGAGGAGCTGAAGTATACAGTAAAACTTCTGTACCTGAAGGGATCTCAGTTAAAGTTATACCACTTTTAGTAACGAATGCCGGCCTTCCCCAACACCTTTTGGAGATAACAGCATCGAAATTTGTTGTCTCTGCGTATATTTGTACGCCTCGTAATTCTGATACTGATAAGTCATATCGACGATTTGGATTGTCTATCTTGTAACAGCGGCGGAGTACCTGACTGACCCCGTTCATCTTCCTATTATGAGTGGCCTTGTAAGATGCTGCTTGTATAATTTACTCACCATTCTTTTTCATCTGCTAATTTGGAGCAAGACTTTCCAGATATAGTGCCAAAACTCTCCCTGTTTGGAATTTCCGTAAGCCAGAACTATTGCAGTGGTTTCGAAATCAGTAAACCAACCATGAGTAATAGAAGTACTTGCTTTTTAGCTTAAACCAATAGTTCTTACCATTTTTTCTGTTAAGACTACAAATATAAAACTACTCAGCAGGATTTTCTGCAATTTTCACAATTTCCGTCAGCAGAATCAAATTACATCAAGCAATTGGGTATTTCGCAAGCAAAAATCATTTCAAACCAATTGCATATCCTTCGAGATCAACTTACTCGCCTGCATGATAAAGAGCACCTACTGCTACTACGAATGCACTTTATCGAAGCACCATTAAAATATCTACTTCAATTTTGATTTCTAATTTGGCAGAACTCAAATTTGCGGAGTCAAAAAGTTTGCGTAGAGCCGTAGCCGGCAGCAGGAGGAGTGAAATGGCTGGACAAAAAAAGTGGAAACAACAAACACAGCGTAATCAATTGGGTACAAAGGCATGGCAGTGACTGACGGAGACTTGCCAATACACACTGATAACCAAATATTTAGCTACAGACGAGTAGCCGCCGTTAGGTATAGGCGTCTACGTGTGTGTAACTTGGTTTGCAGTTAACAAGCAGCAACAACAAGAAATGCACTTTCGCTGCAATAACAGGAGACAATCAGGAAATACAAGCCATATTGCATGGCAGATTCACACATGATACATACATACACATACACACGTCGAGTTATAGACAAACGCCTTGCCACAGAGGCACACCAGCGCGCACACCGCACCAGCGCCATGACCGTGCCGATGGACTAAATGAGATTTCTTTGTTCTTCATTTGTTTCAATATGTTTGTCGACAATCATCATCAGCATCATCATCGCCGTAGTCATCTGTAACATCAGCAATGACAGCTAGCAGCCAGGAAGCAACAGTCAATAGCTAGCAATCCAGACTCGGTCGGCAGACAAGAATGAATGGATTGCAGGGCTGTTGCCGCTATATATGTAGTTAGCGCGTCAGATGGTTAGCTGGTTGGCTGGCTGAATGACTGGTTGGCTGTTGGAGAGGATGGACGGATGGATGAATGACTGCTTGGTTGGTTGGTTGTTTGTATGGCCAGATAGATGGTCAGGCGTTGGATGCCAATGGACCAGCAACAATAATGGATTTCTAATGGCCAAACAATTGCCGAACGGTATCTTCAAACAAACCGACACATTTGACTGCAAGCGTCTGAAATGTCGAGTAAGTTGGGCAAAAAAATAAAATAGCTTGTACAAGCGGATTAGAGGGGTTAGTGCTGAAAAGTATAATAACTAGCATGTAAGTGGTGGAGTCGGGAGAGAGAAGTTGGTGAAGTGTGCGAGTAAAGTGGTGGCTATTTTCCACTTTGTTTTAGCTCCCAAATTACTACAAATACAAAAGTGGGTGCTTTGGTTTGTGTGTAAGTGTGTGATGAGTCTGTTGTAGGCGCTTCTCGAATTGATGTCGGTTAAATTTATGCACACACCACTTGTCTAACACACGAACACCAACAAGCGGTGCGGACATAAAAACATTTAAGCATAAGCGCTCTCGCAACTCAGCGCAGCAAGCAAATCAAATTCGAAATCAAGAGCAAAATCAAAATCAATGTGAAAACAATGTGATTTTAGTAGCCCGCTGTTGAAGGCAGCAGTGAAGGATGTGCTGACCCCTAACCTTTCTACCTTTTTTCAGTTTCTCAGTTTTTAGCGCTGTTTAACTGGCGCGTGAGGAGAATGGCATTAACATTGTATTGTTGCAAATGATTTGCATACAGTGTGTGCAAAGCTAAAGTTATGGTATGGAAGGATATAGTATTGACCTATGATGCTATAACTGAGTGGCGATGGCCGTAACACAGCTACAACGCACAAAGTTTCGGAAATGGTTTTGAAGCACTGGGAGAAATGAGGTAATCTTTCAGTCAAGTAATGCTGGCAATATGGTTGAAAAAATTATTCAACAAGAGTGGATAAAAAAATAATAGTTCTAGTTTTCCCACAAACCACTAAAGCACTCCTTTCAAACAACAGGGTTGCCAAGGCAATATATAAAATTTTCTCATATTGTATATTCTACTTTGAATATATTTTTTCAATATAACTTTTAGTAACTTCAAAAACCCGTTTCATGAAAAAAATAGTTTCCTTTATTATTATAGTTGTAAAGAGTTGCCAACTTTTATGAATTTTAAAAAATATTTTCAATAATTTTTAATAAAAATTTATTTTAATCAAAACCCTTTTTCATGAAAAATAAATTTTTACTTATCAGTTTTGTTGCATAGAGTTGCCAATTTGTTTCGAATTTGAAATTTTTTTTTCAATATATTTTAATAACTATAATAATTTGTTCAAACGAAAATTGCATTTTAATTTTATATTTTTGTTGTATAGAGTTGCCACCTTTTTCGAACTTAGAAAATATTTTTCTTTGTTTTTATAATAACATCAAAAATCCGTTTAATGAAAAAATATATTTTTATTTATCTGTTATGTATAGGGTTGCCAACTTGTTTCAAATTTGAGTAACTTCTTTTCATTATTTTTTAATAACTACAAACATTTTGCACGCGCTTGCACAATTTGACATTGTCTGAGACAACGCCACAATCTACAAAGATATTGCCTAAATCGTACTTATATATCGAACTGCTAACCTATAAACTAACCAATAAAATATAAGATAAAATATCTGAAATTTCATTATGCATAATGCTGTTACCTTTATCATCAGCAATACTTGTAGAATCCAACCTAAATATAATACATTAGAAGTACCTATGGTATATATTCACTGAAACAGCGGTCTCTATGGTTCTTCTGTTTTCAATTTGAAAATTAGATTAAACTTGGATCGCCTCGAAAAAAGTTGCTTTTCAACCCGCGGACTTCAGTGTTTTTTATTTTTTTATTGAGTGATTCGAAAGCTTAACCCTCTCGCAGTAAAAAAAAACTGATTGAATGTTATAACACAGTCTAACTCAAACCATTGTGAAGGAAATTTATAGAACTGTTGAATTCTTCACTTGTAGTTACGAGATTTGTAGATTATTGCCTAAATATGCGCAGTGTGTTTGAAAATTTCCAATGCATTCCAATAAAATATACAGACAGCCACACTTTTGAGCATTTTATTATCCACTATGTGGACAACCGGAAGCAGAAGTACATGTTGTGTGAAAGCATTTAGAATACTATAGTGATTGAAGAGCTGGAACGTAAAGCGAGTTTGAGGAAAAAAACACCGCCTAACACACATATATAGATATTACATTTATTTGTCAGCACATATATGCTTGTATATGTGTGTATTTATTACAGTTAGCATACAATTTTAGTTGAAGTTGAAGTGGATAACGAGAATTCAATTTCCCTAACAACGCATCATCCCACAAACCAATAGCAGCACTATCACATATGGCGCATAGGCACACCTACACACTGACAAATAGCTGTAAACAAGTATTTATATGTTCGTTCAACTCTGCAAATAAGCAACACAGCCATAGCTCTTACACCACTGCACGGCTGCCCGTATGCGTTAGTTAGCAGCGCATCATTATCATGGCCAACATGGCGTGTACGTAACACACTGCCTATCACTCGCCGCTGCTGCAGCCATTCATTGTAGGCATTTAAATTATTTTAAGATCAATGTTAATATTTGCTTTTGATTTATTATGCTTTATTCTCGGCATCTGTGGGTGTGTGGTAGTTTGTATATTTACTTACATATACACGTGTATTTGCGCTGCTATGCAAACAAGCGGCGCGTGTATTGTATTTGTATGCATGTACACAAATTTGCGGTTGTTTGAGTGAGCTATTTTTTGCTATGTGATGTGTATTTTTTCAGCTTTGCTACATTTTGCTGATGTGTGGCAGCTTTCTTTGTATAAAAAATTAATTTATAAATAAGCTACACGAACATACAAGCTTACATACATATGCAACATATGGGGGTTATGCAGAGTACAGTGAAGTGTAGATATGTGGAATTTTCATAGTTTTAAACGCTCATGCTAAATTATATACATATAGTATAATAAAATGTTAGAATTTTTTTTTTTAATAAAAAACCGGAGTACAGTGAAGTATGGATAGGAAGAATTTTAAAAATTAATTTTTACCAATGAGTTGAAATTTTTGTAAAAAATATAAAATAAATATTTTTTGTATGTTAAAAATACAGTGAAACCTGAATATAAAGAACTTTGGACAAAAAATTTGAATTTTCGGTGGCAATAGAAAAAAAAAAATAAAAATAATTATTAAATATTAAATATTAAATGTAGTAAAAAATCGATTTTGAAAATAAATTTTTTAATGTTTTGGAATTTTTTTAGCAAAAAATTGATAAGAAATTCACATCTATATCTTTTTTTTATTTTTTCTCTTATTACAAAGAAAAATCTCGATTTTCTTTATTTTAAAATATACCTCGCTTCACATTTTTTTGAGAAAATTAAAAGCTTTACAAAAAAGTCTTTTACGATTTTTCATAAACCCAACCGTTTAAGAGATCTTAACATTTGAAGTTTTCTTATTTTTAAGCAATATGAATAAATTTTGTAACGCAGATAAGTGGTTATAATTGGAGAGAATTTTTTATAGACGGCTAGGTACCTATTTTTCGAAATACCAAACGAAAACAAAATATTCGATTTATTGAACACACCCTAATATACATAAATATAATCATATTTTACTTGAAGAGACTTTCTTAGAGCCGTTTAAATAGATTTTTTTCCAAAGTACGAAGTGAAAACAAAATATTCGATTTTTTATGATACACCCTAGTATACAATATAATTGAGTATATTATTACTTGGAGGTACTTTTTTAGAGCCGTCTAAGCACCTTTTTTACCAAGTACCAAGCGAAAACAAAATATTAAATTTTTTTTGGCACACCCTAATATACCATTTTGAAGTTTTTTTTTATCAATACTCTTCACACAACATAACACTGCAGCTAAAGTTATAAATTACATGAAAATAATCCTTAAAATTGAATTTTTTAAGTGTCTTAATAAACTAAAGTTCATCCTATCAATGCTTCACTGTACTACAATAAAATTTTATTTAAATTTTTGCCTGCACTCGTATTTATGTCTATGGCATATGTCATTAATTTTAATTTATAGCACAAACTCTAGCTGACGACATAAAAATACAACTATACACTAACAAAAGCAACAATATTTCAAGTAATTATATTTGAACACGCACAACTGTGTGTGTGTATATGTAACATGTATGAAAGTATTTGCATAAAAGGCTTGTTTGCTTACAGTCATTCAAAAAGGAAATGAAATATCAACAATTCATTGCCACCCATTGTGTCCCTGTGTGTGTGCGCGCCTAAGTATGTTTGTGCGTTTGTAGCGCGCAATAAGGATATTAAGGAAATTATGCGCTCAATTCATGCAAATCACAATCACAAATTAATTTAATATGTTCAGCATTGGCGCGTCTCACAATTTTACGGATTAACATTACCAATTTCATTGATAATGCCGCAATATCATACATGATGCTCAATACAATACTTATATAGTATACATACATACATATATGCAAATTTGTAGTTGCTGGCTGTGTGTGTTTGTAGGTGTGTTTGTCTGTAATTTCACGCATTCGCTCTTTGAAAGCATTAAATTATGATTAATGTAGTATCCCATTAAATATTTGCATTAAAAGAAACTATTTATCTATGTGTGTGGATAGTGTATGTGTGTGTTAGTGATAAATATATGCAATTTATAGATATATATTTAACCTTTGTGTTATCAAATAAGATTTTTAGTAAGCTGATAGTATTATGAAGGCTTTGTGGCTTTCATACAAGTTCAATAGCTTTCGAAAAATCAAATGAACGAGTGATAAAGAATGACGAATCGAAGAAACAAGTTGTTATAATAGTCTGTAGTAGTTAGTATTATCTCTAGTAGATAGTAGAAGGATAATAGCTGGTTATAATACTTTAGATAAGCTTCCAATAACTCACCTGTAAACCTGGCTTACTTTCTGATTTCCCTTAGTTTGAGAAGAAAGCAGAAATATATTTTTGTGCTGACAGAATTACAGATAGAAATATCATTAAGATGGAAAAGCAAATAATCCAGCACACAATCAATGTTTTTATTTATTAATTTTTTTGTGCAGGGCTATTGAATATCGGGTGGTCAAAAAAGTCTTTTCGTATTTCTAATCTTTCTTTCCATTTAGACCAATAAATAAATAAACAAATACCATCAAACCAAAATATCATCAACCACTTTTTGTTGGCTTCTCATATGAAGTTATGGGCATCTGGAAAAGCAAGCTCTATACATAATTCCCAAAACAATAATAAATCTGTCAAAGTATTATAAATTCCATTGGGTTCCATATTCCTGCATTTTAAACACGCAGAAGATCTAATTCTGGGGTCTGTAAAATCCCTAATAGGTCCATTAAGTGGAACAATGAGTTAGAGAATCAAGTCTGCTCTTCCAGTAAATTAACAAGTTTCGAAATTTTCCAGTAAATACAGTATTTGAAACTGTTTTCGAACTATTTTTCCCAATAAAACTAATCAAGTTCTTCTCTACCAAACTTTCTTGAACCCCTTTCAACAGACAGATCTCCTTACCAATCACTTAAAATATAGCCAAAGATTATGCAATGCCAAACATTTCCCACCGCGTCAGTAATGTGCAGATATTCAACTATTTTCCACAACAAATTGATGACTAGCCGTAAAAAGCCTGCGACAACACACAGCTCATATGCCAGTTTGCCGCAAAGCTGGAAAAAATCTAAGCAGCTTGCAACGGAATACTCGCCGGAAACAAGGACAATATATTAACATCCGGCTGCAGTGTCATTGCCGGAATATGGAATGTAGTCGAAAGGCTAAGGAAGCGCAGGCAGGCAGCATATAAAAGTACGAGTGCACATGTATGGGAGTGTATACAGACAGCCATGGGCTCAAGCTCAAAGCCATATAAAATCGAACTCAAATCAGCGAACTCGGTAAGCCAACATGCCAGGCATCGGAACTGCCACAGCAAAGCATACATTTTTGGCTTTCACTATGTATTTTTTTGTTGTTTGTGTGAATTTTGGAGTAAAGTAAAATTTATAGCGCAACTCGACAAGCTAGCCGAGCAGTCAGCGCTGCAATTTCAATTTGCGATTGGCAAGCGCTCGTGCGATTGTGTGTTTGCGGCGAGCTGCTATGGACCATAGACGACATGCACCGGAAGAATAGATCATAAAATATTGATGTCTCTCATTGATTCACTGCAGTCGCAGCGCAAGCAATGGCTGGCAACTAGTGTGGAGAAGAGAGTGCGCGAAAGAGAGGGAGCGAATACGTTTAGTAGCTGCCTGGTGCTAGCCGAAATTGCATTGCTTGTGCCGACACAGGAAGCGTAATGAATGAGTCAAAAACTTCAGCCTGTGTCCGTTACAAATGATTTACTTTTTACTGATTTAAATTTTTTCGTTTTGGTTTTATTTTCCATTCAATTTTCCTTAAACCGGCATTTCTCTAGTGGTACTTGGACTCACACACTCAGTCAGCAAGCTTACTAGTGCTAAAGGTATTCTGTTCTGTTGGGTTAGTCTTAAACCAAAGCAGCAAATCCCTCTCGCGCTGAATAAATGTGCCTCATTTGCTGCTGCTCTCAATGCGCGGCAGCCACCAAATGACGCCACAATGCCGCGGTGCCCTTAGATTGCAATTCTGTGCTGGGCTTAGTTGAAAAGCAGTTCATTCCATTCAAATCGCGGTTTTACGAATAAAAATGTATAATATGTCTTTATATATGAAGATTGTGTTTTGGAATTTGTATTTATTTAAATAATATTTAGAGCATGTTGCCGAGTGAAATTCGAAACTGGAAGAGTTAAGTATGTATGGAAGTTAAAGCAGGGTCGTTGCAGCTGAATCTCATATTCTTACAGGACCATATCAAAGCCTTTAAAAATTGAAAGCCTTAAGTTGAAACATCACTGCAGTCTGTGGGTCTCTTCAGCATACAAATGGGATATGCTCCTAAGCTGCCTCAGACCATTCAACTCCTTCAAGGGTTATTTGCAGCAATGCACCCTAAAGGAATACTTCAGATCTTGGAACACTGCTGTGGAATAGTGATGATGATGGACAAACCAAAAATCTCTAAACCGATTAAACTTCTCATTTAATCTTTCAGTCATTTGAAAACCCTCTCGGATAAGCAAGGAAAAATCTTCGACCTTCTAACATTTACAGTCTTTGGGAGCCCGAAGGGACTTCTATAATACAGACTGCACTGATTTATATTATGCTTTGTGGAAATACTAAGTAATATTAAAATAATCGGATTAATACTTGACAATCTCACACTTTAACATTTTCCTTAAAATAGCTACCGCATTGACTTAAGGCACAATACACCTAAGGTCGCGGTGCATTCCTTGTATATCTATCTACTCATACTTAAGTACACTCAAACTCTTATTCAATTCGCCTGTTTTATGCGCCATTACTTACATATTTATACATCTGAAGATATATACATATGTGTATCTAAGTATGTCCATCCCAAACTCCGATGGGTTATATTCTGCTGCAGTTTGTTTCGCCAATTGTTCGACTGCATGGCCTGAGGCTATGCGACTCCTTAACGAAGCACTCAAAATTTCATTTCTGCAATCACATTACACCAGTACATATAGAGCCAACAAGAAATTGATGTGTAGAGGTACTTGTTTGCTGATTTCGCTACCAGAAAAATTGGCTAAAAAGAAAAAAAGAAAAGACATTTTAAAATAATTTGTGATATTTCGGCACTAGTGAAGGGTGAAAGTGACGAATAATAGCCATATTAAAAGAAGAGTCGTTCTGGGTCGCTGGGTCTGTATCGTAAGATGAAGCAAAAAACTTTTTTTCTTAGAAACCCTGTATCGCATGAGCGTTCTCTCAGTATTTTAGTATCATAAACCACGTTTCATTCATGCTTCTTCATAGCTTATTTTGAAAATTTTGGAGTTTTCTCCAAAGCGCTTATGTTCTTACTTTTATCGAATCGTATTTGTTCATGCGTTGTTCCGACACAAAATCTTAATATTAATGAAAACAATTTGAACTTTTTTAATGGCAACGCTACTAGATAGCCCATGAAGATATTCTCTGTTGCTATTGTTTAATCCCCGCTTGGGTGGGTGGTAACGCTCAGGTTGGTTACCATCGAAAAATGAGCTGTTTCGACGGGATCGGACTATAGATAGAATAGTATTGAATGAGTAGAATTAGCAATTTTAAAAGACGCGGTTAGAGTAATACAGGAACGCATTGCATGCTGATCATATTGGTATAACGAGGTTGATTCTGGATAAGTATTAGTTTAACTAGCAATAGTATTCAGAACAAAGTTGTCTTGAGCACTTCGCTGCAATGGATGGTGGTTTGACTCAAAGTATGCCATTCACCGAGAGGCAGTTGATGAAAGTATCAATTTGCGGTTAGTGCGTGTCTGAAGTGAGTTGCGTCCGAAATCTGGTGGGCTAAGTGTTCGATGTCGTCGACGTAGTTAAAGAAGGAACTCTTATTTTTGCAAGAATGGCTTCTGCGACAACATCTCAGCAGAAACTGCTTGGTGATGAGTTCGTTGTGTTCCTTAACCGGAAGCAATGGTACCCCAAAAAGCATCCTCTGATAGTCCGGAGGGCAGAGTTCGAACACGGCTGAAGCTTCTCGGGCCGAGTTTCATAACGTCCAAGCGACCATCAAGCTGTGGTGTAGTTTAAGATCTGCCGGCTGACCGTTCCGACAGTCCGGCTTACGTAACGGAAATGGACCCGGATTTTTTATTAAGCTACGCACTGTCATCTGAGCAGAACTCTGCCGCTACAATAACAACTACAACAAATAACAAACAATAAAATAATTCGGTCTAAACTAATTCGGAGAACCTACTTTACGTCAAAAACTTCAAATTTTATTCTGCAAAAAGTTAAAATAAATATTCGCTGCACCAAACACAGCACTTAATTTCCAATTTGAATAATCAATACCTAATAGACTTGTAATTGGTTTTTCCATTTTCACAACAAACACAATAAAACCATCAAAATTGCAAAGCAATCCGAGAGCAAGCAAGACAGAGCGTGCCACACTGCAGCCCGCAGCCAACAAAAGTGAGCTGTGACAAATTGAGCAAGAATTGAAGTGAGCTGAAAAATCACAGAAATAACAAAAACAAAAATGAAATATTTGACAAGCAACAGCTGCTCAATTCCCAACGCAATACGTTGCAGTGCAGGAGGGGGGAGCGAGGCATGTGCGTGTGCTCTCCGCATTAACAGTGATGGCAATATGGATTCGCACATCGAATGCGGTTAAAGCATTTCATTTAATTATTTTCTTTAATTGAAGTGGCGCACAAAACTCTCCGGACTGGTTTGATGAGATTTCGCAGCAGCACTCCAATCACGACTGACGCACTGACGCGCTGATGGACTGAGTGGCATACGCTGGAGTGCTGCGGTTGTTTGACTGATAAGCGATGGCAATAAAGCAAATAACTTTTTAATTTTATTTGCGCAAAATGCGTTTTTCCTATAAAGAAAACAAGAACAACAGCAACAACAACAGCGCAGCGGTAGAACAACAGCGCCAAAGTGGCAACGCTGTTAGAAAGCCACAACAAGAGCTTAACAACGGCGCCAACAACTCAGTCAACCAACGCAGAAAAGCACCGTAAACAACAGCAACAACAACATTTGTGGCATGCTTACGCGTTGAAGCCAAAATCCAAGTACGAATTAAATAAAGCTGCAACACTTGTGAGACCAAAAACCACAAACAAACGTTGCCGGTTTATGACTTGCTCGTAAAACCGCTGCAACACACGCGCAATTAAAATTCTCCAAACCCCCCACTCCACTTTGCAACGCTGAGGCACTTGCCGCTTGTGGCACAAGCGTTTTGTTGGGGTGTGGGGGGCACTTGTCCGCGTGCTTGTCCAAAATTGATGCGTTGACAAAATGAAATCAAATGAAATGGAACCGAGCACGCTACAGCAACAACAAAGCCGTCAAATAAGCGTTTGAAGTTGATTTTTCACTCGACTGCTGGGAGCACTCAGCGACTGTAGGGGTAAAGCAAAATTGTTGCGTCGTAAAGAGTACAACAAAAACACGTTTTGTTAATATACTCGGTGTATCTTTGTGGAGTTGTGTGCGAAACCTGAGGGAATTATGGCTTGAGTACAAACGTTGCATTGCCACGAATTCAGCAGTTAAGGCAACAACAAAACATAATTGGAAATGAAACCGGAAAATAATTATTTTGATGTTCTTGTTGTTCATAAAGCACTCTTACCAATTTCCACAGATTTATTTTCGTTAAAACGAAATTGCAAGTAAACGTGACATATTTCCCATAAAAAATAAGCGAAAATTAGTCATTTACTCTCTAAGATATATATTCTGGAAAAGCGAAGAATTGTGCAGTTATAGATATAGCAAGTCAATTGAAAAGTCCACGGGCTAACACATAGATGGCGCTAATAGAATTTGATGCATATGATTTTTGTTACCTTATATGTGATGTTGAGGAGGCTTATCCCGCAGTAATTGGCGGAGATTATGGGATCCCTATTTTTGTGAATTGAGCAGAGCTCACTTAAATTCCAATCATCGGGCATACTTCCGTCCGACCATATTCTACAAAAAAGCTGATAAATGCTCCTTGTCAGTTCTTCACCGCCGGCACGGCGGGCAATCCATCGACCACCGCCACTTTGTTGTTCTTCAGACGGAAAAAGCAATGGAAAATCTATTCCATCGTAACCGACTGGGGAATCGGGTTCGCCATTCTTAGATGTTACACTTTCGCTGTCGTTCAGCAGGCTGCGGCAGATTCCCTCCATATTTTTGGGGAATCGGGTTTGCCATTCTTAGATGTTACACTTTCACTGCCGTTTAGTAGACTGGAGAGTATTCCCACCATAAACTCAATATGCTCTGAAGATCAGCCACTATATCACCACTTTGAGTCCCACAGGAGCGTGCACCGATCTTGAAACTTTCGTTAATCGTCGGATCTCCTTGAGGCATTTTGGAGCCTTACTTCTGTCGGCCAACTTCACGAGATCTTCATAGACACACATTTCGGTTCCTTTTTTTTGTCTGCGTATGCATCTGGCTTCCTTGTTCAGATCGGATATTTATTGAATATCGCTGCTTTAGCAATTAATTGATCAAAATTAAAATAAAAATTTTAGTATACCATCTTATGCTAAAAAATGTGCCTCTGAAGATTTTTCTTAATTTTTCATTATTACAAATGATTGAAAAACAAAAAATTGTATCACTTATGTAGAGTTCCATAGCCACACATATCGATATTTACTTCCGTTCAGAAGTATTTATAAGCGAATCGACATTGAATTGAAAGCTCTTGAGTCGTAAACGCTCTTTTTACTCTTCAAGTGTCAACATTTTTATGTTTATTACCGTTAAGTGCACAAGCTGTTCAATTACCGTTATAGTATTTGCACACGCACAAAATGTTTGCTGGCAGAACGTTAAAAGACTCACCTTACCAAAACCCTACAGGCAGCCTACAACTCTAGTGACTGCTACAAACGCAGCCCAGCGCGTGTATATGTGTATTTTTGTACAGTTGTAAATGTGTGTAGCTGTACAGACTGAGTGCATGCAAATTCTTAATAAATATAAAGGAAAATAAAAATTCAATATATTTGGCGTGTGTGGGGGAAGGTGCTTGATTCGCAATAACTAAGGGGTTTAAAAAGCGCAGCGCAGCACAATAGCCTTTTATTTTATAGCTCATTGAAACTTTTATATTTTTTCAGCCTTTTTGCTACAACTTTTTGGCCGCACGCACCCGCTCACAAGCGCCTGCGTTGCCACCTGTAACGACTGCCTTGCCTATTTCCGTATTTCCGCGTATTTTCTGTAGAGGGATTGGTTGGTGTATGCTTTCTGAGCGCTGCTTTTGGCGCACAAACTGCTGTAGAAATATATATTTGTCCATATATGTAAAGCTGGGAGTATATATCTATGTATAGTTGTCTATAGGTATAGCATCTCTATATATAAATATATTATAACATGTAAAAATAAGCATCTACATACAGACATATTTTTTCGGCCGCTTTTACGCACATTTTTTCCCTCAGCTTTGCTTTATCAATAGGCTTTTCTACTATATTTTGCTTTTCTCTTCGATTTTTTTCACTTCTCTTATTTGTAATGCAAATTTTCAATCGTGCACAAAAGGAATCAAATAGAAAGGGATCAGTGTTGTTGCGAAAAAAGGCTGAGGCTGTTGCTTTAAAGTATATTTTCATAGAATACTTAATATATGCCTGTGTTTGTGCATATTTCATGAGCGCGTGAGTGACTGAGTGTATGAATGACGTGCTGTTGGGGGTGAGCAGGTGGCTGTTGAGCGCATTCCGACATGCTTTGCCACCGCACTCCGCCCAACTAACTATCAACGTCAATACTTTAGTGTTTGCCAGAGTTTTTGTGCCTCAATTTTGCATGCCCTGCGCTACCACGCCGAAATCAGCGAAAGCGGTGCGGGTCAGCCGCATATAAAAGTAAGAGTAAGTAAACTTTATTCAATATTTTTCACTTTTTTATTTCTTCCATGTAATTTGTGTGTGTATGTTTATAATTTGCATATTACAACACCCAGCTCATTCGTACCCGTGTCATATGGCGCCTGTGCCCTTAGCTGGGCCTATTGTTTGTTGCGTGCGGCAGTTTCAGCCAGCGAGTCGCCTTGTTGTTGTCGCCCAACGGCTGTTGGCAGTTCGGCTGTTGTTGGTTGCTGACTGTGGGTGGCGGTGATGACGGTGGTGACGGTAATATTATTATTTGATAAAGATGGTAAGCGTAACGAAAACACATTTTCCGAGTTAAAAGGGGTCGTTAGCGAATGAAATATGCGCACGTATGCGCGCGTCGCGTTTCGTTGCAAGTTTTGATGTGTCTTTTTTCGTGGTTCTTTCGTGTTTTCTTATTTTTGTTGATTTTAGCTGATTTTGTGTGGGTAAAAGGTGTAACGGCAGTTGGAACAGTGTGGCATTAGTGGGTCTTAATAAGTATGCAAAGTTCCTTTCTTAATTTTTGAATGTGGAAATCAAGAAAAGCATGGTTCATAAGGCTTTTTAAGGGTATAAAAAAAGAGCTTTCATGTACGAATATATATGTGTATACACCGGAAAAAATTTTTGATATATCTATGTATTCCCAAAAAGCTGTCACATTTCTAAAACTCTAGGCGACTACTCTCATGTCAGCGTCATCTATGTGGGTTACCAGATTTTTTCATTTCCCTAAAGCTCTACGCGACTACTCTCTTATCAGCGACATCTTCTTGAGGGATCAGATTTCCTCGTTTTCCTAAAAAGCTTTCACTTTCCCTAAAGCTCTACGTAACTACTCTCATATCAGCGCTATCTTTGTGCGAGAACAGATTTTCTCATTTTTCCAAAAAGCTTTATTTTTCACTAAAGCTTTACGAAACTGCTCTCATATCAGCTAATTTTTCGTGAAAGATCAGATATGTATTTCATCTTTCCAAAAAGCTTTTGATTTCCTTGAAGCTCTTCTTGACTATTCTCAGATCAGCGTCATCTTTCCATAAAGCTTTCACTTCACTAAAGCTCTACGCGACTACTCTCTTACCAGCGAATCTTCGTGAGAGATCAAATTTTCTCATTTTAGCAAAAAGCTTTCACTTACCCTAAAGCTCTACCAAAAGTGTATCTGACATCACCTGAAGTCATTAGAACATTAATTTGATATTAGTTTGGATCTAGAGTTATGAGCCTTATTAAGCTCATTCAGTTGAAGACCTCCTTGGTTTAGAGGAACTTTATTTGCGAGTTTTAAAATTAAGTCGATATATTTTCAGGAATTGTGGGCTCCAGACTAATTTAAAAATTCCCCAAAATTATCCACGGTACACCCCTGTGCTTACATTTGGCACGCAATTCCTGGCAGCGTCATAGCGGCATATAAGGATTACCCCCATAGCGGCAAATAATAGGGGGCCCAATGCTGGTGCAGTCATTCAAATTCGCCACTTCATTGTCATGATTGTAGGCTGTGTATTGTTTGTATAACTTTTTCGTGGAAATCGTTTTCTTTTTGCATGCTTCACTCTCTCTGCTTGCGATTTTTATCACGGTATTTGAATTATTATTTCAGGAAGCAGCTATTTGCGCACATTTTGCGGCATTTTTTTACATACTCCAGTTAAAATATATTACTCGCGTGCGGCTCGTGAGTGTATGTATGAGTGTGTGTATATGTTGGTGGGTGTACATTAGTGTGAGTGTATAATGTATTTGCATACACTTACTGACGAATTTTGCATATTTGTGAAATACACACACACACTTTTGTAAAAGTTATATATTATTATAATATGTATGTACATATATTAGGGTGCGACAAAAATGCTATCCTACCGAATTTTTGAATTGAATTCAATTGCAGAGATGTTTTTTGCTCGATACATAAATAATTTTAATCCATAAATTTGTTATGTTAGATTTTTTTTTCGGCTCGCCCTAATACACATACAATGTAAATATCTATCGACTTTTAAATTGAATAGGCTTGCATTAATATTTTGGCTCTGTTTTTAAGTTCATTTTGACCCATAAGTTATATTTTTTTTTGACTCACCCTAATGTATATACTACATAACATAACGTATTCTTCAATTCAGTGAGCTTGCATTAATATCAGTATTTAAATAAATTTTAATCTAAAGCTTATAAATGTTAAATCTATTTTGGCTCACCCTAATACACAAGCACAACCTATCGAATTTTAAAATTGCATTAGTTCGTTACTACTATTTATCTTCTGTATGTAGGTTCATTTTAACGCAAACAAACGTTGTTTAAATTCTTTTTCTGCTCACCCTAATGCTCATATGTACCTACATACTTGCCACAATATGCATATAAATGCTTTATATTGATTCTTATGATGTCTTTTGTGCTTTACGCGCTCAGCCAGACAATGTTTATGTTGAGGTTTTCCTTTTAGCCGGCTTAAAGTGGAAAAAAATTCAAACGTTATATATTTATATACGGTTAAACATGCATACATTTATAAAATAACCACATAGCTATGTTTGTCTGATATTGTACTTGTTTTGAGGCGTGGGTATATATGATATACATACATACGTAGAAATTCTCACGTGCTTAAGCCATTTGGTTTCTCCCATGCCAATATGCGCCATAAGTCGCGGTACCCAATCTGTATTTTTGGTTTTTTTTTTTTGCAAATTTGAATTAGTCTCTCTATGGTCTGTATTTAGGAGCTAGTGGTCGCCAAAGCGTGACGCGTAAAACTAAAAAGTGATTTTTGGGTGACTGCCACACTTCTGGTGACGGTAAAAGGGTGACTGATAATGCTAATTATAGATTATAGCATTCTCTAGACGATTCAGAGCTTTCCACCCATGTAGTTTACACACTCCGGCCAGGATTGCCACATCTCTGGTGATGGTACTTGGTTGGTTTATAGTGCCAAGGGTCCCTCAACAACAAAAGATGTCTGGAAAAAAATTTACCGTAAATAATAAAAATAATATAATATAAATATATATCATATAAGTATATATCGTCCTTATAACAAATTCTTGATATTATCAAAGCGATATCATTCTCCACTAATTCCATGAATTTTAGAACCTATCTCATTAAGAGCTGGCACTCTGCATTGCTTAATTGAAAAAGCGCTTATTTTTAATTACCAAAATAATTCATATTTTTTTAATAACCTTGCGAATATACGGTCTCCAAGGTGCTAACAGCGAAATTAGCTGCATAAAACATATTTTATGCGACTACACAGCAAGCTTATGACAAACAGCAGTAAGCATGCTACAGCCATACCTCATAAGCGTAAAATCTTAAATAAAATCATCACAATTTTTAACAACCTGATGCCAAAGGGAATTCCATAAAAAATGTCTGTAATAATTTTCAAATTTTCTCGTACTGACAGCAAAGTGACAACCACGAACGGGAGCAAATGAAGCCAAACAATGTACTAACAGCTTTGCATTAGCGTTATTTTACATAAAACAACAATAACAACAAAGTCACCTGTAGCAAGCCATCAACGCTTTGGTGTAAGCATTCACCAGTCAGCAGTGCTTAGACGGCAGTCAGCAGCCACTAAGCGCGCGAAGACACATAAAATTAGCAATAAAAGTAGAAATTCGTGTTTTCTGACGCTGCTTGCCACCAACAGTGGCAATGAAATGCTAAGATATGCCACTTAGAGCTAACTAAGCGCTCGACTGCGCTTAGCTGCCACACAAGCGGTGGTTCTGCTTTGCTGATGGGGAGGGAAAATGCGTTTGGCGGCAAATAATTTCCATGCCATTAGCGCATGAATATTGCAAATGTGAAAAATATGTAACTATCCCTTACAATGTTGCATATTTTAAGGCGCTGAGCCAAGGAAAGACAACAAAGCAACTGCTAATAATAAATAATTTCAATTTAATATCCTCATTACTGCGAGAGAGCAACATTGGGAGCGTTAATTTTTTAATAGCAGCTCAAAAGTCGACAGCGTAAATAGGGAAAAGTTATTGTTGTTCTGTTTAGGTTGTTTGGAAGTACTATATGTGAAACTTGAGATGTTTTTCTGGGACTGTGATGAATGTAATTTGCTACAAGGTATGAAAATTTTATTTTTTCTTGATTTTTGTGTTGTAAAAAAGCCAAGCGCCAATAAAGTAGATTCAATCACTGACAGCTGGCAACCTTAAAAATATCATTTAAAAAGACGGAAAATATTTTGCGAACTGAAAATAACTTTTAGCTGAGTTAAGAGGAGTTGAGAGGGGTTACATTAAATACTTCTTCCCTAAATCAAGCCTTAAGCGCCTGATATATATATTAGGGTGGTTACAAAAAAATGCTTTTTATTGATACTCTGAAAAATTGGCAAAGCTCTACAAGCATGAGCCCTTAATTGTATTCCTTAAACTTTGTAAGCAATGCATTCATGATTTCTGAGTAAACTAATTAATTAGATAACTTCAGGTAGAGGAGTAGAAACGCCTGCAACTCTATAGTGGAAATTAAAAAAAAACTATATTTTGTCACTTACGTACTTTCATCATTTTCGAATGCCACATGCTTGCATTAAACGTCAGCTGTGCTCATATAAAGCATGCTGCTCCCTACAAACCTCAGCAGCTCACTTTCCTTTCAATTTTCGGCAACTCAAATGCATTTGCTTTCTTATAGATACATATTGAGTCATAGGTATAACACGTGCGCTCAAAATCATAAGAATATGTGTAAGAACTCCGAAAATTTTGAGCAAGTTGCCCTGCGAGACTCCCGAGCTCAGCAAATCCCTTTGATTGGCATCATCGAACCTTTTAACACGTGCAACGCGCAGACAAAAGACCTGGGGAATTAGTATTGTCACCAGGTAAAGCAGGAAGTGTGCTCCAAAAAAAAGCAACAACCAAAATCTGTAATAAAATTTTGCAAGCTTATGCCATTGTTTCAAAATCAATTCGCCAAAAGGAAGGCAGCTAACCTTAGGTTCACACACAGTTGTGCACCTGTGGTATGTATCTTATGTATTCATAATCCATTTCTACAAATAATAATCTACGTGTCTTGCATTGAACTTCATTATAGCTTTGACTGTCATTGGTTTTATTGAAATTTTTTGTTTTCTCCTCTTTTAGTATTTTTATAACTTATGTCTCTCTCTTATATGCTCTTGAAAACTTTTAACGAGCTAAAAGCAGCTTGAAGTAATAATTTGGGTAGGTGTTCACTCGTGTGTACAGCTAAATATACTCCTAAGTCCGTGTATGGCATATATCTAATTCTAGCAATTTATTTTTTAGCATATCTTAAGGCGTAATGTCCATGTGCAAAGCACACTATCAAGAAATGTTATTTAATTGCTTGAAGAAGTTATAATTGTTTAGGAAAAACATACTCTATACACATATCCACACATATTGCAGTGCAATTATGCAATACAGTGACGGGCAAATTAATAGTGACGATTTAAAAAAAATTAAAATTAAAAATTAAAATCAAGTAAATTTCGCTGTTCAATAACTAAAATTTTTAAAATCGCTTTTTATTACTATTTATGTGTATATTAAAATTTCAGGAATAATATAAATTAAAAAAATAAAGAGGTAAGAAATTTATAGCTGATGATTTGATAAAAATTGACTTGAACTGGAAAAAGAGAAGGAGTGCAAAGGTTTAAGCAAATGTCGTTAATAAAGTTTTCCATCTGATCAAATTTGACCCGGAATGGAAAAAACTCCAGAGTCTTAATTTGAGAGCGATTGTATTAATCCACGAAAAAATGGAGTTATTCCCAGTCCGGTTCAATTTTGATCGGATAGCAAACCAAATCACTCACTTTTTCTTAAAATCTCTACACTCACGCCCTTCCTTCTTTTTGCACCATTAGAAATTTTTTTTTTTTTTTTGTCAATCCGGGTCAAATTTGATCAGATAAAAAATTATATTACTGACATTTTCTTAAACCCGTTGCACTCACCCACTTTTTTCTTCTCCCACCACTTCAATTATCCCCATAATTATCTATATTATTCTCTTTAATTGCATCGCATTTCACGCCACGTTATTCTGTCACGCCTGATTAAGTCGTAACAATGATTGGCAGGCGAATTAAAGTGGCTTAGCTGATTGTTATGACAAGTATTTGACATTATGCTGACATGCGTTTTAGCATTTCCGTGTGTTTACGCAGCAGCAGCGTGACATATTTTGAAAGGTTTTAGGCAGGATTTATTTAAAATTCGCCACGAATTAGTAATGCATGCAAAATGTGGAGCATAGAGGCAATAGGGCGGGCAGCACTAATGTAATTGCTTTTGTTATTGTCGTTGTGTGGGTAACTTATAGCAAGTTTTTTGTTTCGAATTTTCAATTCCTGTTTATATCCTTCGATGATTCTTCTTCTTCTTCTTAATTGGCGTAGACACCGCTTACGCGATTATAGCCGAAGTTTTCATTGGGTGTTTTTTTTTACGTGGCGGGTCCCAAACCTAGCGCACAACCCTATGTAGGGGATGTTTCGCCTTCTCACTTTAGCTTGCCTTCAAACGGATGTTCTTTGGCTACCCAGCGGATACTTGGTCTAAGGCCGGAAGTCGCGAGCTGCTTGAGCCATATGTAAAGTAATCGTTTCTGGCTACTCTCAAGTGAATGGCGATCAGTGAACTTTCCTCACTTACGTGAACTTCTACACATGATTCCATCTTCCAATCATATTATTATTACTCGCCTAAAATCATCACTTTGTGCCACTGTAAAGCGGCAAGCTTGAATAAATCTAATATCCACCATGTGACACCCCATTCGCTTAGCAAGTGCAACGTTTGCTGGCATTTGTTTAATATTCCAATTGTCATAATGCAACGTAATTTACTACAACTCATACATATGTATGCACAAAGTGCACATACACACACTTAACAGCGTACTTCAGCCAACATACACAGAGCCTTCAACATGCACACATAACCAGAGCCGTCAGCACTCTCACACAATTTCCCACCCGTGCCATGTTGAACAAAAGTTCATTGCATACGATTATTTTGAATATCGCACACACACACAGACACATGAGTGTCGTTGACGCGCATTTCTCTGAGCATTTTATTTCCACAATCCTTTCTAGTTTTTGCCGCGCACAACTATATGCCAGCCACAAATTCACTACACGCCATTTTTCAACGATGCAAAACCACAAAATTTTAATTTCTCCGTGCATTGCCATACACTTATTTTAATAATATGCGCGCCAACGGACAGCGGTGCGTATACGCGACATTCACAGCTTGGCAAACAAAGCACGGCGGCGCTGAGTGTGTTTGTGTGTGTGTGACGTGCTGCTGCGCCAGACATTTGCATTTAAATAAATTGTTTAATTTATGTGAGTAATATGCGGTGAGTGCTAACGTACGTGCGCTTTTTTGTTTTTGTTGGCGTAGTTTTTCTTTGTTGCTTTTCAGCGTTTAAAGCACAGTAGGACAATTTCGCTTGAACTCGCCTTTGTCCGCGCCAATGGGGTAGTCAGTCGAAAGTGGCAGACACTGGCACACTATTTGACCTCATGACAAAATGCGCCGCAGTTAAAGCACACACACACACACACACATACAAGCATACGAACAATATACAAGCTTTTACATACCCAGGCACTGCAAGGCTTTCTATTTTCATTGTATTTTTTTTTTTTTTTTTTTTTTTTGTCAGCGTTCTCAGCGCACATGTGTTCGCTGCCGCAACATGTGTTGAAATGTGAACCAGGAAGTGCAGCGCTCTTCCTGCCTTCCTGCCTGCCTGTCCACCTCTATTTCCACAATTGCTCGCATACAATTGCAGTGACTTTCATGCTTTAACATTTGTGGCCGCATCATATTTTATATTATTCTGCACCCAACTACATCGGAACTACCCCCTTCTCTCAAAATTTTCATTCGTAGTTACATGTGTTCACCCTTTAGTTTTAGTTATTGTTGTCACTTACACCATTCACCATTCACCATTCACCAAATGCTCGTAATACTAATGTGAGGTCAATAGACGCCGCGACTCGCTGCCATTACAGCGCACCCGCAGCACACCTCACCAGCTCGCGCCATTGTAGCCGCTGACGACACTCTGTTGACACGACGAACTCGCGCGCTCACACCGTTATACGAGTTCGTGTGCTCGCGTATCCGCATTTGTTTGTTTATCTTTAAATGCAAATGTTCAAATGCAAATTTACACATAAAGGCGGGTTAGACTATAAATATATGTGTGTGTGTTGCTTTGTACAATTTCGCTTTAGTGCCATTGAGACAATGAATTCTGTATTTTGTAAAGGGGCGCAATTTAAATTGGCATAAATATATACTTGTGCCACAAACGAGTTTATAAATGCTTATGTGGACACATGCCTCATTTTCAGGGCGATAGTGGCGCTAGTGTTACTTAGTGTGTCATATTTTGGATTTTTTAAGGTAAGAAACCTATAATCTATATAAAAATAAATAAATCTATAATAAATCTATATATTGCTTGAAATCGTTATACTTCAAAAGGCATATTTTTTCAATTAGAGCCCCAAGACATCACAAAAAATTATTTTTAAAATCGATAAGGATCAGAAGCAGATTTCTTTATTTAATAGTGTCGTGAAAGTCGTAATGCGTTAAATTCCTCGAAATTAGAAGTATATGGTGCAAATTCTTTAAGTTCGGGTTTGTTCGGGTGTATGAGTGTATGTCATGTAACAAGTGGGATGTTACTTGATGCGGTTCTCGGTTGCTTCACGTCGCATGTGTCGAGTGTAAAGTGCGTTAGCGTGCTTATTAAAAAAATAGCGCCTCGTGTGATATGCATAGCCAAGGCAAGTTTAAAATGTGAGTTTTTAGCCAAATTGTTTGAAATGGCCTGCTGAGGCTGAAAATTTTTTTTTGTTTATAACATTTCTGTTCTGACGAATGTACATTAAAGCGTGTCGATTTTTCTACTAAAAAATCGCATATGTAAGAAATTTTTAATGTTCATTAGGGTCGATTTTTTTTTACTAAAAATTCCGTACGTAGGATTTTTTCTGCCGTTTTTTATGAAAAGATTCGAGCCAGCAATTTTTTACTTGTTTAGGGTTTATAAATTTTTTTTTGTCATATTCGAATGAAATTTTATACGAAGGTGCATTTTACACTCTTGCAACATGTTGCTACAGAGTATACAAGTTTTGTTCATCTAACGGTTGTATGCATTACCTAAAGCTAAGCGAGATAGATATATATTATATTATCAGGATAAAACCAAGATAATTCCTGTAGAATTAGTAGCGTAAACACTTTTCAAATTTTCAGCTCCTTGGCTTGCATTGACGCCATTATCGAAGAAAAAGTCTTCTCTCTTTCATTAATAAATATTTAAAACTCTTTTTTTAGGAATTTTTTTTTTTTACATTTGCTCATAGTCGTCATAATGATAATAATTATTGTGATGTTTGTAATTTTGACTAGAATTCATTTGTAAGTCATAGTACACACCCAGTCAGCTGAACTGTTCGAACAACATTTATCGATGTAATATAAAGTAAAACTTTTTGATTTCCAAGCGTAAAATCTGTCTCACGTATTTCTGGGCTCATTTATATAGAAAAGAAATTCGCTAATGCTAATGAGTCAGGTATTTGACCTAAGAGCTGGTACTTGCCCAAGCCAACTATTCCAACAACGAGACAGTAAAGCAACCTAATATCCGTATTTGCTCAATATTTCAATGTAACGGCAATACGCTATATTCCATTTGGTATTATTATCCACTACACCTTTAATAAATACTAACGGTGTATTTGTGCAATAATTTACGAGTCGAAATTGGGGTCGCAACATAACAAACAACATACTTCAACAAGCATAAATTCAAGCACTAATAAATGCCAGCGCACACACACTGGCATGCAGCTATATTTACATAACAGCAACAACAAACACTGCGTATAAATATTGGTACAAGCAAGTGTATGAGCGCTCGCATAATACTTCCGACCATTAGTTGGCGTTCATAATATATCACAAACTGTCGTAGATGCTAACAACAAGTGCCTCCATATATGTGTGAGGGAATGTGTGTGGCATGCAGATGTGTGTATCTGTAGTTGTAAGTGCATGTGTTTGCCTGTGTATGTGCAATACCTCGGTTATGCCATAAAAATACCGAAATACAAATGAATTTATGCATAAATGGAGACTTGCTGCAAAATAAGGCACAATACGGCACAACAATAACAGCAACAACAACAAGCGTCAGTCGGAATGCATTAAGAGAAATAGCAGAAGCAGAAAAAACTCCATAGGCCGGCAAGCAAAGTTAACGCCTATAGCTGGCCAAATGGATCGATGTGGCTTTAAAGGAGCGGGTCTCCAAACCGGGAGACTACACCATAATGCGAAGCAAGCGGCAAGCAGACTAACTGTAGCAGCGCTGGTGTGGCGTGTGGTTTTGTTTGAGCCACAGCCAACTCACAGGGCAGCTGATTTTTCAGTGTCTACTGCCAATTGCTGCTTTTGTTGTTGTCTTTGGCTTACTTGCAGCGCCACTGTGCTGCTACGCTCCACATGGAGCCCCTAAACATATGCTAGCATATTGAAATTAATTACAGTGGAATGTTCTCGCATTGCAATGGTGTGGCCGAGACAGCAAAGGCAGTCAGCAAACACAGACAAACACACACACGCATTTAAACACATATGTATATGCAGCTCGCCAGCAAATCTACATAAATATGCATAAATGTAGAAATTCACATGGAAAATTTATACGCAGGCCGAAAGTCATTCGTTGCAACTCTTTTACTGCACTTAATGGCATTTACACACACACTCACATACCCATACACTGATATCAGCAATGCCTGCATAGCTTTATACACTAAGGTAGCTTACATGCTTTTGTGTCTGTGTTTGTGCCACATCTGAAAATATGCACATTCATTTGCTAAATTCCAACACAAAACAGCAACAATAGCAACATACAAAACGCCAGCAAACCTTTGCTAAGGCAGCAAACTGCAAACTTGCACTAATAACTCCGGCTGACACTCCAGCACAATAAAGTGTACCCCTTGAATGTTTCCACCAACAAACACACATGCATTCATATGTAGCGGATATAAACATTCCTACAAACACACATTTATATACGCACTCACATAGTTATGCATATATGTATTTCCTGTTTGCAACTGCAAATTTCTATGTGTTTATTACTTGTGCCCATATTCCATTGGTGTAGGTAATGGGGTCGCATAACTGCAATTATCAGTCGTCTCCGTTGCATATCGACAATTGCCGTTACAATGCGGTTTCCGTTGCTTCAACTCTTCCTGCTTTTATTTTTTTCATAAAGGCGATGGATTTACATATTTCTTTGAAGACATAAAGGGTCTATTTACATTTCGATTTTCCTGTTGGTGTGTGAAATTAAGAAAAAATATCGATTAAAATTTATTGGGTCGTTTGGTTATAGCTTTAATAATATAAGCAAGATTTAATAACATTCAATAAGTCGAAATTTTTTACTGTCTCATTAAATTTTACAAGATCTTTGGAATGTTGTCTTAAATTTTCAAGTAAATTCGAGTAATAGTTGCGGAGATACAGCCTTGAGAACTTGTACGCTCGAGGCTAGCTATGCTAAGTGCGCCATCTTTAAAATATTTAATTTTTTATATGAGAAAAAATGTTTGAAAAAATGCTGTTTTTTACTACGAGACCAATGATCCGTTCACTTATAAATTTTCCTGCTTGTTCTGTATCTAGTTCGCCATAAAATTACCTGTTAGCTATTTGATCTGAACAAAATCGACTTTTTTTCAAGACAAACATTTTTAGTAAAACTCAACTCTTCCTAAAAGTCGTAATTTTTCAATTGCTTTTTTCAACTGTACGTCATTATATTCTTCAATGAAAAAAATTTGTTTAGATTTTATCCACAGAGACAGGGGAGAAAAGTATTTGTGTTTCATCTACGCAGAATGTTGGATTCAATGTAGCAGTTCAAGATCCTTTTTAGCGTCGTCAGACATATAGTGTTTCTTTTAAAAATTGTGCTGGGTATTCTTAAAACATACATCCTTTACTTTTGAAAGAATTGATCCAGTATTTTTTTCTTTCTTTTTAATTTCCAAAAATCACATTTTTAGGTTGGCACTTTAGGTGTTTCCCTAAAAACTTAGACGGTTAGCTTTTAGACCCTACCTAGACCTATTTTTCCTAAATGTCTATACACCATATTGCAAAGCTCACATTCGATCCCAGTTTTTGATTAGCAAGAAACTTTGCTAATGTTATGAGTTTATTTTTGCCAAAAAAAGAGTTTCTCATAAAACCTATAAACTAATCGGAGCCATCTTAGAACTGCTTAGACTCACCTTAGAACTACAAATTTCTGTCTGTATATAATCTCTTAGTATTTAAGATAGCGATCTGAAACTTTGCAAACAAAATTTTTTTCCCAAGAGACTTCTCATTTGTCGGAACTGCCGGTATTGGACCACTATAGCATATAGCTTCCATACAAACTGAGCGATCGGAATCAAGTTCTTGTATTGAAAACTTTTTTATTTAAAGTGGTATCTTCCCAATGTTAGCCGTGAATTATTTTTTAAGTCATTTGCATAACTTCCAAAGAAATCGTTTAGATCGGACTATTATAGCATATAGCTGTCATACAAACTGTCCTATAAAAATCTAGTCCTTGTATGAAAAACTTATTTGACAAACTATCTTCACGAAACTCGGCACAGATTATTCTCTGAGGCAGTGATAGAACCTTCTAAGAAATCGTTCAGATTTTACTACTATAGCTTATAGCTAACATACAAACTCTATGAGCGGCGCCAAGTTCTTGTATAAGAAACTTTTTTATTTGATGAAATATTTTTACAAAATTTAGAATGGATCATTGCCCAAAATTATGGCACAAACTCCGAACAAATTGTTCAGATTGAAGCATTATAGCATTTATATAAATTAACTTTTTACTTAATGCGCTTGATGAGTACCAAATTTTGTTGTCCAGCACCCTGTATTTATAATTGAACGCAGAAGCACACAAATAAATAGCGTCTGCAACTTCAACTAATTCGAACTGCCATGCAATTGTTTCGAAAAGTTTTCCAGCAGCAGCTTTATAAGCACACACACACATATACATATATCCAGAGCCTAAGCCAGTTGCGTGTAAGTACAGTTATGCATATGTTTGCATATAATCCACTTCACATTTAAGCACATGCAATCGTATATGCAACTATCAGCTGCTACAATTATAGCCAAACACACACACAATTGCAAGTGCAAAGCCACATTTACACACACACACTCATATATACAGTTGGCAATGCGCTCATTGCTAGCAATTTCTTGTTCTTAGCAGATTTTGCAGTTCAATTTACAATTTGAAATTTGCAATTGTTCTAATATTTTGACATGTACGCAATTGTCTAGATTTATTGGCCTATTATTACTGTAATTAAAGCAACTGTATGCACTGCAGTTGGCAAAGCGAAGGCCCACTTAGAAATGTATATGTGTGGCGGGTGAAAATACGCAGTGATTTGCATAGCCAAATACATGCATGTGTGTGTAAATATGCGTGTGTTTGTTAGTTTTCCCAGAGTTATAACCGTAAGCTGCCTATGCATTTTAGCCAAGCTTCGTAAGCCTTTCATGCATGTGTTTGGCTCTTCAGTCCGTAATTTTTACTTCCATTCGCTTGGCTTTGCCTTAGTCGCTCCTGTGTTTTTAATTTAATGGCATATGCATTACAAATAATTGAAATTCAATTTTCTATTTCTATTAAATATTTAAAAAATTGTTTTCCAATTCTTTCTGCTGCAAGAAATGCTATTGTGCGTAAATATGTGAGAAATAGTAAATTCGCTTCTACAAAATATTCACAATTCTTATTGAAACAGTTTCTGCTCTACAAGCGACAGAAATGTTGGTTTTGCTGAAATAATTCGCAAAATTCAATAAAAATTGTGCTATAAATATTGTATAGTGGGGTCAATACAATATTTATAGCAATTTGGGAAATGCAGGGAGAAATATAGTAAATAGTATCTTGTGAGAGCCTGAAGGTGGAGCAAAATTGGATTTCTTTTTTCTGTATAAATTGTGTTTATAAATAAATAAAGAAGTACAGCTTTTCCAATAAGAACTAGTAAACATAAGTACATTATTAATCCAATAGAATCGTATTGAAGAAAACATTGCAGTCGTAGCTGAGAGTGTACACGAAGACCGTGGAGAGTCGATTCGGCGTAGCAACTCGGACTGACGTATGGAACGACTAGGCGCATTTTACATCGAAATCTCAAATTGAAAGCGTACAAAAAATATCTTGTGCAAGAACTGAAGACGCTCGACTATCTATGTGCCCTTGAAAATTTCCAGGAAGATCTGACGCTTTCAAGCCAACTTTTATTAATAGTTGAGGCCCATTTCTCGCTCAACGGTTTTGTAAACTAAGCAAATTTGTCAGATTTTGGACGAAGAGCAACCTGAAGATATGAAAGATCTGCCATTTCATCCAGAAATAAGCAATGGTTTGGTGTGATTTGTGGGCCGGTGGAATCATCGGTACATATTTCCACAAAAATGATGCCGATGAGAACGGTACAGTCAATGGCAACCATTATCGCGCCATGATAACCGACTATTTGATGGCTGAAATCTAAGTTCATGATCTCGGCGACATTTGGTTTCAACAAGATGTCGCCATTTTCTACACATCGCAACAGTCAATGGATTTATTCAGAGGGCACTTCGGTGAGCAGATAATTTCACATTTAGGGTAGGCCGATTGGCCATCAAGTTCGTGAGATATTACACCGATAGATTTATTTCTGTGGGGATCTGTAAAGTCTAAATTCTATGCACACATTCCGCTTCGATTCAGGCCTTAGAGAAAACATCAAGCGTGTCATTCGTCAGTTACCAGTCGAAATGCTTGAAGGAGTTATCGAAACTTGGTTTCAACGGGTGGACCATCTGAGACGTAGCCGCAGCCTACATTTGAAAAAGATACTCTTCAAAAAATAATATTTCTGTGAAAATGCAGGGAATCTGGAAATGGATCACCCTTTATATGAAAGTTCATCAATCACATTCAATGGTTTTGAAACGACAGCTCGTTCTGAATGAGGTCACTAAGTAGTAAATGAGGTGTGTGATAAGGTTCCTTAAGTTTCTATGAACTTCAAGGCATGCAAGGCTTTCGAACTACACCAAATTCACTCCACTTTTAGTAATTCTAATAGCTGCTGCTGGCACAGCTTTAAGCATAACTTATACCTTGTATGTATAAAAACTAACTTCCAGTTATGCAACGGTATTTTCAGAGTTCCACTTTTACTCTAAATTTTGCTACATAATCAAGATGAGTACTTGTAATACAAAAAAATGAGTTTTTCTACCATTAAGTACACACACATACACAAACATAGACAAAATAAGCAAGTGAAAAGAACTCCCGTTTTGGACTATGCTCAATGCTGACACATTTTCAGTTTCATCTGCATCATTATACGGCGCACAACTAAGCGAAAGCAACAACAACAATAACAACAGCGGCGCAATAAAACAGCCAAAACGGTAAAAGAGACGACAAGCAACCAACAGTGGCCCGCAACAAAAGCAAACATGAAAGGGGCCTCACACACACTTGTGGCGACTATGGCAGCGCAGCACGTGTGCCGCATGAATGTGCAACACTTGACAATTCATGCCAAAGGGAAACGTAAATTGAAAGTGTTGTCAGCTAAAAGTGGCGAAGCTACGTCAGTAGTGTGGCAACGGCAGCGGAGCGCTGATAGCGAGGCATGAGTCAAAACAATGCATGGCAGCAAAGAGAGAAGGCAGGCGGACAAACAAGCATCGGTGTTGGAATTGTTGCACAAATATGCAATGTTATATGTGCAGCAAAGAGAGACTGTGTGTGGCAAGTTTGTGACTGTGACTGTCCAAGACTGCGAGCGTGCCGTAAACAGCAGTGTACCACACACAAACACGCACATGCTGCAGCACATAGCAAAGCGTAATAATGTTGCAACAATAAATTGGAATGAAAGTCATCAAAAAGCCACCCACTTCATTAATGAGCGTCTGCCAGTCAGCCGGCCGAGCAGTTAGGCCCGCTTGCTGTGTGCCAACTTGCCGAGCAGCGGTAGTCTTCCACAAAATAACGCACACAATTTCTTTGGCTCGCAAATACTGCCGGCTTGCTACTGATTGTGCTGAGAAATGCATGCAACATATGCTGTTGGCATGCCGAAAAATATTGCACAACAACAAAGGCAACAAACACTGTCAGCAAGCAAGCAAACTTGTCCTCAAATCATCGTGCAACATCAATAATCAGGCGAGCCTCACATAACTGTGTGCAGTCACAGGCTGGGAAAAAAACCGCATATTTTGCGAGTGAAAAAACGGAAGCATAAAAGTCTTGCAACAAATGTGCATAATTTTGCAATGACTCTGGCATGCAACAACGTGCAACATTGCAGCACAAAGTCGAGCGTTGCAAGTTGCCGCATTCATATGTGAAAAATTAAGAAGATAAGTTGATGCATTTCTCTGATGGCCATGCAGTGTGTTTGTGTGCGTGTATGAGTGGCAGCTGCTGTGTGTTGTGGCAATGCACAGGCGCTGTTTGTGTGAACCTAGATAATGTGGCAAGAAATTTTTACACAATGACTTACTGCAATGCTGCAGCGAATTCTCAATGGCCAAAAAGGCAAATAACTATGCCGCTATGCATAAGTTTGCCTAAGCGCCTACGGCATTGCAAGTGTGTTTGTATGTAGAAATGTGAGCGTGAGGGCAGTGACCCTGCGAGAGTAAGGTGCTGTCAGCGGTTGCATTTAAAATTATAAATGTTATTAATACAGTAATAATTTGCGGTGTCATATATTATATCATATTATGTTTTGATATTTTCTGTTATGTTGTATCAAGTTATGTTATGATATGTTAAGCTAAGTTACGTAACGTTATGTTACATTATTTAATATTATGTTGAACTATGTAATGGTATGTTAAGTTGTATTATGTCACCTTATTTTATGAAATGTTATGTTAAGTTACGTTACGTTACGTTACGTTACATTAACTTAGCCTAGTTCTATGTTTTTTTTTACTTAATGGTATTTTATGTTATGCTAAGTTACGGTACGATAAGTTACGTTATGTTACTATACGTCATGTTATGTTGGGCTATGTTAAGTTATGTTGTGGTTAGTTAAGCAGAGTTATGTTTTTTTACTTTATGAATTGTTATATTAGTTTATGTTAAGTTATGTTTTGGTATGTTAAATGGTATGATATTTTCTTCCTTCATGAAATATTATGTTTTTAAGCTATTTTACGTTGCGTTACATTGCGTTGTTATGTCTCCTTAAAATCTATTGCATTTTCCTGCAGGGTCCGGTTAGTGCAGCTATCGAAAAGAATTTTTCAATGTGTTGCACGTTAGCGTCATTGTCATCTCTTAGTGTTGTTTGTTGCTATTGTTGTTGCTGCAACTGCTACAACATTTTGTCAGCACTCACAGCACAGCCCACTTGTATGCGCCAACTTTGTGGACATTATTGTCATACAAACACCACCACAGGCTTGACTGGCTGCTGCGAGCCACCAGTGCGTATACTTTACCGCTGACTGCACTTCCTTTTGCGACTGTGTTGCCCGTAGCGTTTGCATACGGCCGGCTAGCGTACTGGCGTTTAAGCGGCAACATGTAAGCAACTGTAGATTAATGCATGCCTACTTACAATAACAACAATTGCAGCAACTATTTCGGCAACAATAGCAGCAACACGCGCTGTAGCAGAAGTTATGTTGGCGTCTGCGCTAAAACACTGTCACATAAGCAGCAGCAAATCGGCTGTAGGCCTTTAAGCACTGTGCCGATGCTGCCTTCTAAAGTGGTATATATGCATGTGCGTGTGTGTATGTGTAAGGCCGCCTGCTTTTGCTGTCTTTGTGCTGCCTTATAGCAAAGCAGCTGCCACATACTCGAATGCTCAAGCATAGAACGCGTGCGTTTGTAAGTGTATGCATGTGTGTGTGTGTCTGTATGTGTAATGCTGTGTGTGTGGACACATACCAGCGCCTGCAACAGCTGTCCACTTTGGTTTTGGTATGCTTTTGCGTTTCGGTTGAGTGACAACCTCCAGGCGGCAGCTTCGAATGCCTCATCACTCTTTGCCGCTCGCACACACATACACTCATACACATACACTTACTTGCAAGTATTTGCTTTTCTTCGCCTGCTGCTTTAGTTTGTGGCATCCTGCTGCTATGCTTGCAACATATGTCGCCGATCTATTTACAGCATTCGTAAGCGTCTATGCGCCGGTATGCTTGTGTGCCACTTGCTTGGCACAACAACTTTAATTAAATTTTTGCGCAAAGTTCTTAAATTAAATGCAGAACTTTCAACAGCACTTCACGCTGCCAAAATACCTATCAACAACTGCTGCAGTTAGCCGCCTAAAGCCTCTGGCACAGCCATATGTTGCATACACATGCAGTGAGTGTTTAGCTGTCAAGTTTTGTTGCTGCTGTTGCTAATGCAAAAGCTTGTTGTTGTCATTGTTGTTTTGGCAACTGTTTTTATGTTGCGTTCTTTTGTAGTTCCTTGGTTGTTATTGCTGCTTGTTGTTATTGTTTTCATCGTTTGTGTAGCCGGTTGTTATGCTCTGCCTCTGCTCGGCCCTCCAACCGTTCAGGCTGGCATTCTTAGTTATCTTTTCTAGGCTTTTCTGCAATTTCCTACTTTTTCGTACCGCCTGTTCCTCGCCTTCTCCTTTTCGGCTTCTACTTTTCCCATAAATGTGGCAAAGTTAATTGTGTTTGTTATTGTTTTCTTTCAGTTTATAACCACATCAAATTACTGGCAATAAATCTTCGTGTGAAATTTTCAATGCATTTCGCCAGCAGCAGCTGCACCGCTTTGCTAACAACAAAATCGATTATTATATGAACAATTAAGACTCTATGTGTGTTTAGTGTGTGCGTGTATGAATACTCTAAATACTTTTTGTTTGAGTTTACACTTGAAATACCGTTGCATTTGCTGTTAGCACTTGTTTTGAGCTCATGGCATATAATGAAGAGAAAGGATTGAAATACAAAATACATTTTTGGGCTAGGCTCCACTAGTGCGGAGCTTTTTGTTCTCGCAGAGTGTCTCTTTTACATTTTGTTCTTCTCTTCAGAATATGTATAATAGAATTATAGTGAGTTGTATAAAGCGGACCTAAGGCTTATTGTGCCCCTGTGTCTTAAAAATAACTAATAGATTAGATAAGTAAATGAGGATTACACCGCACCCTAGGTTCCGGTCCTACCATGTTGTTGGATGCTGCGAAGTGGGTAAGCTCATAAGCTTTTATGACCTGGCACTTGATTACGATCTGGTAGATTATTCAGTCGTTCTATACACTCCTGCACATAGCGATTAGATCTCGTACTCAGAAATCGCTTTGAAGTCCGTTTAATTATCGCAAAGTATGGGTATACAAACGTTCATTGCGATAGTTGCGTTGGAGGTTAAACTCTACACACCGACTTATAGCAAAGACCTATGCTTAGAATATGCTCCGAAAACTACACATAGGTATGTTTTGTGCGTGTTCCTGCAACCCTTGCGCCAATTCCCTCCGTTTTTTCGAGTCATCGGTGTACCACTTGATTGTACTGTCCCTAAGCAGTTGTTCGAGAGCGGTATTGCTTAATTTCGCCTTTCTGCTGAGGATACTACTCAGATATATAGATCTAAGTGCCTTATTCCTGCACTTGCAGTTAACTACATATCTTAGACCTCTCGCTGCATTAGAATTTTGTTCAACCTTAATATTCAGGGCTAAGTAAGTTCTTTTTCTCTTCTCTACAATTTATAGTCAAAAAATCAATAATAAATAGTCGTTCTAGATCTCTAAAATAAAATCTGGAAGAACTATAGAGTTGCATTTGCTTCATGGTTCACAAAATCAATGTATGACTTCTTCTTCTTCTTTGTTGGAAGTTTTAAATAAGTTGGCCTGTACATTTTAAAAACGATAATTAAGATTTGTATTGAAATATGTTGCCATTCCGGGTCAAATTTGATCAGATGGATTTATATCGCTTAAAAATATTTATAAATTTGTATACAACTCAATTTAATAAATAATGATACTGAACTCTTCCCATAATCGTCCTTCAAACAAATCGTTCACACATTAAATGTGATTTGATTTGATTAAATTTGATTTTGATTAAAAAACTGAACGCAATTCTACCAGCAATTGCAATCAATAATTAAAAGCGTCAAATAAATTAGAAATTTTACCTTCCATTCATGCAACACTTGCACATAATGATTGATGGTGCATGCAAAGCTTTAATTAAATGCCACGACAAAAGTATGGCGGAATGCTTATGGGTGAGCACGTAAAAAATATAGCTCGTCGCTACACAACAACACCACAAGAATATGTAGAGTATTCTGCTTCATAGACCCATATGCACCCACACTTATTACAAATGTCGCCTCTTTAACTATATTCATGGCTCGGCGCAAAATAGCTTCGCTTTAAAAATTGCGCAAATAAAAGGACATTGCGAAGTTGCATGCAACAATTGATTGCGTGCGAGAGATCGCAGCGTCAAAAGCCACAAAACGCGCAACGCACAGAAAGCAACCGAGCCAACAAACCTATGAGTGATGGCTGATGAATGTTCTGACCTGACGATGTAATGCCTCGAATTGATTGTTATTGGCAATGTTGCAGAATACAATGTTTATTAGGGTGGGACTAAAACCTAAAAAAATCAAAGAAATGTTTAAATATGCCAAATGTTTGAAAATAATTTGAGTTCAAAACTGTAAGAAAGAAAAAATAACCATTAAGGTGGGACTAAAAAAAATAATGAAATGTTTAAATATGCCAAATGTTTGAAAATAATTTGAGTTCAAAACTTTAAAAGAAAATTATTGCAATTTTTCTTAGAATTTTTTGGCATTAAGGTGGTTCTTAATGCACAGCATAAAATATGCCATTTAGCTTAAGAATTAAAAATAACACAAAACAGATTTTTATTATAATGGCAGTTTTTAAACAAGAATACATTAGGGTGGGTACAAAATATTTAATTACATTTTAAATATATATATATAATAACGAGGTATAAAGTGTAGGTATATCAAAATATGAAAGAATTTTTTTGATAAAACTAAAAATTTTTGTTTCATTAAGGTAGTACTAAATATACGGAACAAATTTTTTTTTAATTTTTTTTAGCTTATTATTGAAAAATAATACGCAGTGCCTATATCTTTTGATATCAATTATTTTATTTTGTTCGCATTAAGGCGGTACTTAATGTATGAAAAAATTCAAATTTTTGTTGTTTAAAATTGAAAAAAAGCATATAAGATTTGCATCTATCAAATTCAAAAATTTTATTGTACCTCCTTTATCACATATTAGGGTGCGCGCAAAATATTTTAATTCAAAAAATGCATTATTGTTAATTTTATTTGAGATATCAAAAAAATATGTTAGAAAATTTCCTGAAAGTATATTATATTAAACAAATCTCCCAGCTTTTGTTCGCGTTAGGATGCGCCTAAATTTTTTATGCAAAAAAGTACTACCTTTCAATTTTCAATTTCTAAAATGAGATCCTGCACCACCCTAACCGAAATAAATTTGTAAACACCGTTCAAACCGTTCAATAGCAAATTTCACACGCGGCAAGTGTGGCCAGAGCTCATTTGGAATTTAGCTGCCGGCGCTTTTTGGTTTTATTTTAAATCGTGCAATTATTTTCGGAAATTGGATTTCGGTTTTGCCGCCTATTTGCAAAGGTGTTGTTGTGCATGTTGTTATTATTATACATATATACACACGCAATACTATTCGCTTTTGTTTGATTGAGCTGTTGCTATTCGACTGCTGATTGCCGACTTCCCACCATTGCTGGCGAGCGCTACCGCCGTCCGTAATAATCAAATACTTAAAATCGTAATTGCAAAACCACATAAAATAATTTGGCTGCAGTCAAATGTATAATTTTTGCACATGGCTATCCTACAGTTCTGCTTGTTATAGCTTGCTGTGAGCGGTTAATATGAGATTTTCCGCAATGATTCGAAATAAAATGTTTTCAAATTAGTCAGGAATGAGATTGTGTTAATTTTGGATGCGAAATGCGGACTTGTAGCTCAGTTTAAATGAATTTATAGGCAATAGAAATGGATTATTTGAATAGCATTTGCATAGCGAGCTCATAAATTCCAATTGGAAAGTGTGAGTTTAGTTGGTCCGATCTTTGTTTCCAAGTTAGACGAAGCGGAGATGTTTAGAAAATTATGACCTGTTCGAGTTTATTTAATTTTTGTGAGGAAAGAGGAAGCAATGACTACAATAAAACGCTAAGAAAAGTAATTTTTCTCAACACTTAAACCAAAAAGACAAACAAGGAGGGTTGTAGGTTGTTCAATGCAAGATTTAAATTTGCTAAGCACATTTTCACCCTGATGGTTTCGTTAATTGTCAAAATTGCCATTTTAGGGATTCTGAGCACCCACATGTGATTGTCCAAAAATCGCATCCACAACGTTTCACAGTTTGATTGGATTTTGAGCTGGCTAATTGGCAGGATTGAAGCATTTTTTTTTTTTGAAAAAGCAGTACCTGTTATTGGTTCTGAATATCGCGTTATGATTACCCAGTTCTTTTAACCGACATTTGATGATATTGACTTGGCCATTATAGGGTTTAAACAAGACGGTGCCACATGTCATACTAGTGATCAGTATTGGTCTCCTAGATCGTATGGTGGTTATTTAAAATCACAGGTCTAATGCACCAAGCCCACAACCAGGCTCTCAAGGAGGTGTTTCACTGTTGCACCAATGAAATTCAGCCAAAATTATGCAGAATGGTCATGGAAAATGTCAACAAACGAGTGCGTATGAGTATGAAGGACCGATTTACCTGAAATGCTATTCTATAACTAACCCTAACCTGTACCAGTAAGACAAAGAACTGCCCATAGGGTCGAAAATATTGCTGCCGCTGGCGCATCAATTGAGGAACACCCAAATCAGTCTCTCACACATCGTTCGCAAGTGTTGGGCACCTCTGTGACGCCGTTGTAGCGAATTTTGCGAGGAGATCTTGGCCTACATACATATATCCTAACAAGATCAAAATGACTCAAGTACTGAAGCCACTTAACCACCAGAATCGTCGTAAGTTCATGAATTGGATTGAGAAACAACTTGAAAATGATCCAGATTTTCATCGAAAAATCATCTTCAGCAATGAGACTAATTTCTGGCTGAATGGCTTCGTCAATAAGCAAAATATGCGTTATTGGTTAGGCAGCAATCCACACGTATTCCATGAGTCACCATTGCATCCCAAAATAATTACGGTTTGGTGCGGTTTATGGATCGGCGGCATCATTGGACCGTACTTTTTCCGTGTTGATCAAGACCGGCACGTTACTGTGGTTGGGTATCACTACCGCTCAATGATATCCGAATATTCTTAAAACGATCGAGGAGCGAGCAATTTTTGAGATCTGAGTACAAGAAATAGTCGCTGTGACGCAGATCTGGAGAACGGAGTGGTTACAAAAGCTATTCGAAGCAAATTTATGGATTTTTTTCATCGTTTTCACACTCTCCGTTCTCTTGATGAAACAGCAATTTTTGTGTTTTCAAATACTGGCGTTTTACGATGCAGTTTGGGTTTTTTTATAATTGTAGCCACTTTTAGTTAAGTATTATTGGTCTGCATAACTTTTTTATTATGAAATATATTTATTTCGCTTGGGTTACCTCGAAAACAACGTTGAAGGTGCTTCAACCTGTTTTACGCCAGCTAAAAGTTAGTAAACTTAGACAAGTAGCACCATAAAATGTCTCAATATATTCCAATATTTCCTAAATGCTTACAAAGCCTTGAAACCGCCAGCCCACTTCTCTGTACCAAGCCTCCACCAGCAACACACGTAGCAGTTGTACCGCTGCGACCAACCACGCGCACTTACCGAAGCCAAAGCATATCCGTTGCCATTATAGCAACCAAAAAATAAGCAAATAAAAAATATTTGTAAGAATATTAAAAAATTTCTCAAGAAATGTGAAATCCATTTTGCCGCCAATGCAACGCGCCATTTCCGTGGGCGATAAGTCGCAGACGTTGCGCATTTTACTTGGCAGGCATCGCCTACGTTTCCTTGCCACACAACGCCAAGTAGTCGTGTGTTGTCGGTGTGCAAAGCGCCGCTTGCCACTTTTCCGCCTTTTCGCGCGATTGCATTCGCCTTTAGTTCCGCCGATTTAATTCAATTTTCAAAACAGAAATTCCACGGTTAATAGAAAAATGTTGCAACTGCAATGCCTCGTTGCGCCAGCATTGTGTGCGAGCGTCAAAGTGTGCCACTTACACGTGCGTGTGACTGTGTGTTGGTATGGTGTATGTGTAAGTGCATATTGCTGGCGCTGCTGCTTTGAACGCGGCGATCCGGTTGAGCTCAGCGAGTGGCCAGCTTAGTGCCCTTAAGAGTGTGCAACAAACTGCTTACTTATGCCTGATCCCATTTTCCAGCAGCCATTGCTGCAACACACACACACACACCCACAAAAGCAACAGCAACAATAATATTATAGCAGTAAGCGCAACAACAACAACAAAAACAAGTACAAAGGCGTCTAACGAACTACATCATCTACTGGTATACGCTTTCTTGTTGCTTGCATGCTGGCTGTTATTGTTGTAGTTGTTATTTTTATATTTTACTTAGCTACTTTGCTGCCATTGCCGGCACTCACATGAGATTTGGCACCATTAAAATGGATTTCATTGCAATTCAAACTACTCTAACGCATTACAACCTTCCCTATTTATCTGTGTGTGTGTGTACACTAGGGTGGGACAAAAATAAATTTGTTTTTGTTCACTTAATACTCCGAAAACTTGGTTGGTGGGAACCTCAAAAAATTTTTCTCCGATTAACAGCTGTTTATATTAATAGCAAGATCGTCCACTTTTCAAACCTTCCATTTTCAAACCCAAAAAAATTCTCTCCGTGTATCAGCAAGATCTTACAATTTTCACTTTACATTTTTCCTTATTATTGGAAATAAAAATATTTATATCACAGTATCTACTTAAAAAAAGTATATACATATATTCACTTATTTTTTTTTTTTGTAGAAAATCGAACTCTCCACAAAAAATGTCTCCCAAAGTTTTTTATAAACCTGAAGGCCTGTTCAACATTGTCTTTAGTTGCCTACCAATCATTATTGCAAAGCATATGGTCCTCAAAATAATCGATATTCTCTGCTCTACCCTAATCTACAGCCATATACACTCACACATTAACGGTAATGCTCCATCATACTCTCTAGCATACTTGCCACACACTTCCAGCTCGCTCAGCAACATTTTATATATTAATAGTTTTTTTGGTCAACACTTTATCGGCTATTTTATTTTCGACTAACGCACACGCATACACAGACACACAACCAGGCGCAAGCGTACGCTCCATAAAATACAACGAAATTGCAGAATTAAAGTGGAAATTTAGTGCCAAAACTATTATCGATAAGACCAAATGCACACGCTCCATGCTCGGCTCTCTGTCGCTAAGCATTTTGTGTTATTTTTGCCAAATTGTTATTTTTCATACTATTACTATTTATTTTTGTTGTGGTATTTATTTTCTTTTGCTTTAGTTATTTTTCAATTTCGCACTCTTCACTCGCTGGCCAATTTTTAGTGTCTGATTTCATTTAGTTATATTTTATACTTGAAGTTTTTATCACCAAATTCTTTTATCGTTTCGTTTTTCTATTTGACTTTGCTTTACGCTCTGCGATTGGCTAAGTATGAGTGATGTTTATTGGCAATCGATTTGTCCATATACGAGTATGAAAGGGAATGGTAAAGATAGGCTGCAGTGGTCGCACTAAAGTAAGATTATTATATTATTATTGCGTTCGCATTTGGTTGAGTGGCTGTAGGGGCTATGTTCTGGCTTATGCACAACAAGTTCAACCAATTTTCGGTTTATTGGAAGATAAACTCTATATTTTTCGGCAGCAGGCAATTTATGTGAAAATATTTCTTATTCAGTATCATTTTTCGATATAAATAAAATATATATAATTGCGCACATATTTTTATGATAATAATGCTCTTTAGCTAAATCAAACATTCTATGTGATCGTTAAAATTACGTCTTGTAGTCTACAATTAGGCGCATTTAGCCAAGTCACATACCTTATTTGAATTATTTTAGTATACAATTAGGCGTATTAAGCCAACTCACAAACCACATTTGACGTTATCGTAGTATACAATTAGGCGCATTTAGCCAAGTCACATGCCATGTCGATCATTTGCAGGTTTGTTTCCTATGCTTCTTGTTATGTCATTACAATTCCAGTAGAATTTCGAAGGTCGTATTCATTTCGAACAGAAACTTAAATGATGAGAAGGTCTTTCCTCACAGCGGTCAGGCTCTCAGAGAGTAATTGTTTTAAATCTTAAATTAGTAATAGAATAATAGTATACTACAGTAAGTATATCCGAAAATTGGGACTATGTGAGCCCCTAAAGGTCTGAATATGCCGTCACTCCACCTACTGTCTACCTAGCCACTGCTAGACTCACTCTCTTATAAAAGAATGGAATTCCTCAATACCATATTTGTAGAGGCACAGCAGATTTCTTCATGCTTTCCAATTATTATCTCCTCACAGGCAACATCAAAATTAAGTTAGAGCAGGCGTGCCTATAGAGGAGACTTTCGAAAATTCTTGCTTTAAATTTCGCAACCATAGCTTGTATAAAATTTCAATACATATTCGTTATATAAAACGAAAAAGGTTCAACTGTGACAGGCTAGTAATCAAATACTGTTGACAAGTTGGCTTATCGTGATGTGATGCTAATCAGATGCAACGATTTTTATTAAGCAATTTGACGAAGGACGAAGCAAGAGTCCTGCCACAAACAACTAACTATACTATCGAGCATAAAGTAAACACATATATGTATATAGGTGCCGTGACATTCAAAAGCTGCGCAGATAAATCTTTAAATACAACCGCAAACACGTAGCGCTGATATGGTTTTCGGTCAGAAATTTTCAAACCACAAATCCGTGCAGAAACAACCAAACAAGGAGACCACACCACCTGATAAACTGACGCAGAAGGTGCGCGTACGGTTGACGGGGCAGCAAAGGCAAGTAATAAAGTTAGTAAAGTGTTGGAAGAGAAAAAAACTGAGCGAAAAAAGGGCACTGAGTAAGTGCGTTTCTCACTTAAGAAAATCGTAGCATAACTCTAGGCGAAATACGGCGTTTGTATCAAATATAAATGTACATAAAAGCATGTGTAGGTATGTGTGTGCATTTGCACGTGTCAGGAAATACATATGTGTTAGTGCAAGCGCACGTTTGCAGTGCGCTCTGTACTTCATACACATGCAGCTATACAAGCTTTTAACTATGTACTTACTACTGTTGTATACCGCAAGCTGCTATAAGTAGAAGAACTTTACGTTTCCAGCAGTTTTTCTTTGCACTTTTTATTTGGCAAGTCAGTCGTTATGTCCGCATGCGAAAGTCGCAATGGCAATGGCAGCGGCTTGACATGTACAATATTTATGAGTAATGAACTGCCGCTTGAAGAGTGACAAGCGCGTGCTGGCAAACATGCGAAAGTTGACAAGAAAATGCAAACACTCACTGCTGTATGCTCAAATGAGTTCGCGCACACGCATGTTTTTTTTTTGCATATAAGTATATAATTATGTTTAAAAAGTTGGTAAAATTAAGGAGAAAGCAGCTGTAATGCTCGTAATGTGATTGCGGTTGTATTCACAGTAATTTTGAGCCACAGAGAGTGAAGGTAGTGGGATATGAGCGAAATCTTATACTGACGAGCGAGTAAGTACTTTTTCTGCACTTGCTCTCCATCTGGATTTTTCATTCTCATCCTCGAATGCCTGATCTTAAGATATACTTTTGTGAGTCAAAAACTATAGGAAAATGTCTACTCTTCGTTTATTAGAGGCCATAGCTTTCATTTAGAACATGATTGATGTCTAGCTTAGCCCTTTCCATTTTATTGCCAAGAACCTGCACTGTTTCTCTTATTCCTCTGCTTCTAAGAGTGGAACGAAATGTTATTTTTTTACATTTTTTTAATCCATCACGACCAAAGAAAAATAAGGATTATATTATTTTAACTGTATGTCTGATCATGAAGGCTGGACTATTCGTACTTCAATCTTTCGAGTGTGAGCCTCTTGTCAGTTTAATCTTTGTGGTCAGGCCCCCTTCTATACACATTTGTTTAAGAAAAAAATGTAATAAATAACGTGTTTGTCTTACCATCAAAGCAGTTCTGTACAGGCTCTAATATCTTGAATGTTACAAACCTAAGCTACTGATATCTGTTGATGTGTGTACAAAGAGATTATATACTTAGTCAGTTGTACTCATTTTATCAATCCAGAAAGTTTCTATTATTATACAGCACAGTTAAATATTCCTGTTTCTGAAATTACCGTGAGTCTTCCGAAGAATGCATGCTTAAAATATGAAATTTTAAATATTGTAGCATACCTTCAGGCGCTTTACTACTTTCTCACACAAGTATTCACGTAGCAGCACAAAAGTATGCAATACAGAGCAGAAAATCTCAACTTCTCTTGACAATACTTTTAAGGGTTAAATAGCTTTTTCGTATCACTGCCCTCTTGCCTTCACGTGGCTACCAACAGTTATTCCGATCTAATCGCATTTTTCACTACTCACCAACATAAATATCACACCGGACAACGGTAAACCCATAATATTTATTTATTATAGTGACCGCAGTATCGCAACATTTATATTCATTACCTGTACCGCCAGCTGGGCGTCTAGACTTCATAAAACTTCAAAGCGCACCAACGCCAATCACACGCTGCAGAAAAGCCTTAGCGCAAATAGAGCGTAAGTGTTGAAGCGCAAAGATTTGCCATTATACTCAAGTAGCAACAAAATTGCAATAGCATAAATAGCAGCTAACAACAACAACAAACGACTGCTGTAAGTGTTAATGCCATTGCTGCCACAACCATTATGGGCAACATAGAAGCGTAGAATGTTCGAATGGCATTGAAGTGCAACAGCGCGTTCTAAATTTAGGTGTGTGTCCTTCTGGCGCTATACACAGTGGTGCTTGTGTATGCGCGTGCACAGTTCACCGCACACTAATACATTTGGGAAATTACAATACCATTTCAATCAAAATCAGCACAGCACAAGCGCGCTGGCAGAGTGTTGTTGGGAGACAGGAGGTTAGAAGGGAGCTTGAGCTTAAGCGCTGCAATATTTTGCGTTTCTTTTTTTTTTTTTTGCTTTCTTCGCGTTTCATCCACCTCACTGATTTGCGCGCAACTTTGCTATTTTTGATTATTTTGTAATTTTTTTCCGCATTATATTCTCCATAAGGGTTCGATATTGTTATCCTTGAACAGCATAAATACGTTGGATTGCTGCCTTATGTTGCCCGCCTGGCTGGTTTGCGCTGTTGCATGCGAGCGCCTTCTGTTGGCCGCTTGGCAGTTAGCGCATGTTGTGTTTATCCCTTAGCCTTTTGCAGTTTCAATCTTCTACCTTCCAACCTGCCGCTGCACAAGCGCTGCTGCGTGACTGCGCTTTTGTTGTCCTTCACGCTGCGCTCCACGCTTTATACGCTGTTGTTGTTATTATTATTGCGCTATATACTCAATATTTCTATTGTCGTTGCTGCCGTGGCTTACTTCCACTTGCTGCAGCCTCAATTGTGTGAGGCGCTTCTCATCCATTTTAACTGCAAAGCACAGTGCTGGCGCGTTTCTTAGGTGTCTGGGGAAATACCACAATTTGAGCACGCTAAGATTTTCTTGTCCTGTTTTGGTCTTTCGCCGGCATTTGGCACGAGTGCGCGTTAAAGGATATTGAGCAGTTTGACAGCTCATTTAGTACGAACGAGCGACCAGTTGGAGCTGGGGAATATTGGCCGCGTTGCGCTAAATTGATGGCGTTACTATTTTCGGTTACTTTTTATCTCATTTGTAAGGGAGTTTCTTTGATTTTTCTCTTGGCGCGCCTTTGAAGTATGCTGCCGGCGTCTTTATACTCAACGCTCATGAGTTTGGGATTTAATTTTTCGTTTTCGATTGCATTTTTTGACAGCTGTAATATCTTAGATTTCAAGCATATTTTACCGAAGATTATTCGGGATTGTGAGGTTTCGAAAGATGTTTTTTCGCATTTGAGGTATAACAGATTGAAAAATGCTGTGCTGGAAAGCATGAGTTTCTGATGCGAGAAAGTGATATATTATAAGCAGAATATAAGATTATCTGTTTTACCTGCAACTCTCTTTGGACTGACTGTGTGAGCTAATTAGAGGCTCACCGTAAACGAGAGGGAGCAAGGAGAAGATTTGAGTATTGAAATACTTCCTAACCTTAAATGCTCTATATTTTCGAAAGTTGCGATCTTTTACTGACACTCTTCTTAGTATATATCAAAGGGAATTTTGTTTCTCTCTAGGCTAAATTATAACCTTATAGAATCTTCTGATAAATATTTTTATACTGAGCCGAAAATTTATGACGTACAAATCGGTTAACTAGAAGGTAGGGAGAACTCTGTAGTACATTTTTTGAAAAATCCTCTCTTCCAATTTTTTAAAGTTACAATTAAAGCGCATTTCTCTTTATTGCTATTTATAGTCGCACTCTAGACATCACAACAAAATTTCTCTTCGTGACAATTTATTTTAATGCATTTCACCAGCAACCAAACCAACCAGCCCTAACTGAAAAAACCGCTTATATTTAACTTAACTACAATTTCTTAGAAAGTGACGAAGTTGCAGAAGCATAACTCAAAGTTGATATACCACAAAAATGTTGAAACAAGAAATGCTGCAGCAAAAATCCAACCACATAAATTCTACTTTACGAAACCGCAAGTTAAAACCAGCTAACTGACAAGGACACCAACAACGCAAGATAAAAGCCAAGAAGAAAAGCAAAAATGATTGAAAAATAAATGCGAATCAAAGAGTACGGGCATGCTAAAAGGGAATTGCTGTGACAGCCAAACAGTGGGTGGTTAAGTAGGTAAGTAAAGGCAAAGACAGGCAATAAAACAGCCATAAATACAGCAAAAAAAAAGCAGCTAAGCAAAAGCCTAAGTGCCAGGCAAAAGCTAAGGCGTAGCGCCGGGTTATAGTGCCAACAAAACAATATGCATAGCTGAGCGGCAAGAAAAAATTACAATAACAAAACAACAGCAAAGCAAACCGCAAAATTCAAAGTGTTGCCGACAATCTGCACTTAAGGCCGGCCGAGCAGGTGAAGTGTGGTTGAGTTGAAGAGACAAATAAGGCAAAATTTGCCAGCAGAAAATGAAAGCGACAATGCAATGCAAGCGAGAAAAAATAATAAAGCGGAAAGCAAAAGTGCGAAAAAAGTGCATTTTTATGCAAAACTATATAAAACAATATGCAAATATTGAATGAGCGGTATATGCATACATTAATATTTATTTAAAAAATATGCGCGTTTTCATATCATACTTTTCATAAAATTTAGCTATTTATACATTCTTAACGTGCCTCATTTACTACTTTTTTTCGTTATTAGCAACATACTTATTTCTCCACTTTCTGTTTATATTGTTCTTTCTCCCTCTTTTCGTTTATATATTTGGTCTGCTATAATTTTTTTTTAATTTTCTTTTATTTTTGTTCTTTTTCAGCTCAACTTTTCTGCAGCTACGGGTAAGTGGTAAATAATATTGCACTTTTATTGCGAAGTGCGGTTAAACAAAACATTCAACCAGCACTTCGCCAATAAAGCAAGTGCAGCAGCAATTAAGTGACCATCAGAAGCTTTATTGTTATTGCAACAGATTTTAATTGTGGTGCAAGAAGCTTGCATTTGACAACTGACAACTGACCTCTGAAATTTTCATATTCTGATAGGTTTTGGAAAAAAAATATATAAATAATATTAAGGATAAAATAACCAGAAATTAAATAGAACATTTATGAAACTATTTATTTGTTGGAACCACCGGTATCAACCCATTATTGGGTGTAGCTGTCATACAAATTGAACGATCAAAGTCACGTTTTTGTATAAAAACTTTTTTATTTGACGAGATATCGTTACGAAATTCGGCATGAATTATTGCCTTAGATAATTATGCAATATCTGAAAAAATTGTTCAGATCGAATCACTACTGCACATAAGTAGCTCCCATACAAACAGGGCGATCAGCATCAAATGCTTGTATGGAAAACTTTCACATTTGATAAGCTATCTTTACAAAATTTGACACAGATTATAACCTAAGACAAATATGCAATCCGTGCAGGAATTGTTCAAATCGGACTACTATAGCATATAGCTGCCATATAAACTGACCGATTAAAATTAAGTTCTTGTACGGAAAACTTTTTTATTTGACAGGATATCTTCACGAAATTTAGCTCGGGTTATTATCTAAGACAATTATGTAATATCCGAAAAAAATTTCCAAATCCCCTGACTATAGCATATAGCTGTCATACAAACTGACTGAACAAAATATATTTTTTGTATTGAAAACTTTCTCACAAGACGAGGTACTTATACAAAATTTGGCAAGGATTATTCGTAAAGGCAGTGCCACAATCTCCGAAGAAATATTTCAGCTCAGACCACTATAGCAATATCTACCATACAAACATACGGGTCAAAAGCTGACATTTCACCTCAGAAAAAGAAATGAAACAGTACTGATATTCACATCAAAGTGCCGCTAATAACGAGCTCACATAATTATGCAATTGTACGGTATACTCGCTGACATGAACTAACTAACTACATCCAGTTATTCACTACAAATGCTCTTTCATATGCATGTACATGTCAAGCACACTATTACTTTTATTATTTTTTTCGCCCGCCATTTATACGCCGTCTGTCTGCCAGTCACCTTTTTTTTGTTTAACGCGCAAATTAAAACGCATTTCCTGGTCTTTTAACAGCAAAAGACCTTATTTGCATAACGTTACGTATACGCACTGCTGTCTGCCTCACTATGAGACACAAAGCAAGGCTTAAGGCCAGACTAACAGATGTGCGCACTCAGCGACTTTTTCTTAACGAGTATGACAACAAAGCCAATAACATTTAACATGGCCACTTGGAGCGACACTTTAACGAGCGCAAAATATAATTATAGCATAACAGTGCTATAAAAAATCTTAATTTGTGGTAAGAAAAAGAAAAGAGGAGAAAATAGAAAAAGTCAAGCAAGAGTAGAAAATAAAAATAGTAAGAAAAATAAACAAAAATAATAATTTAAATATTGAGAATTTATAGTAATTCTTCCTTTAAAATGATTCCATCTGATATGCTATAATTCTTGTTAAAGTAATTTAAATAGAATGTCCTGTTTTGCCTTACTATTTCATTTAAGTATTAGCTTTTGTATAATATTCACATTTACTTTATTTTTTGCACACGCTCTAACATATGTATATATGTATATGTATGTCTATGTGCAACATATTTTCCAAAAGTCTGCAGCTTCTCATATAAATAAACTCATAATGCAAGTTCTCGCATTTCATATGACACTTTACACCTTAAAATATGAGCGCAAAGTGCAGCACAGTGTGTTAAGTTACATTTTCTCGCAAAAAGCAGGAAATGCTACAAGAAAATATTATTCAGTTCAGAAAAAAATATATCTGAATTTCTAAAACAAATAAAAACTCTGAAATTTTAATTAAAACCTCTAAATATTGTTATTTCTCTATTTCTCTTATTTATTTATGATCCATGTACTCTTTTCTCTTTTCTTTTGCGTATCACTTTCTCTTTTTTTCCTAACAGCACCTCACATCTCATTCTCTTCTGCTCCATTCTCCTTTCTATGACTGCCTCTCTCGCTCTCTGCTTTTTTCTTGTCTTCATATTGTTATCTACTTCAGGATCCCATCATATAAACTTGAATCTTCACCTAACATTTTTTCCATCAAAATTCCGTGCGCCTGCCCTATGTCACTGTAGTTCCATATACCAGTGCAGGTACACATATGCATGTTTAACTAGCCGTCTGGACTATAACCACGTGTGACAGACTTTTTGATCCTAAAGCCGCCAGCATATTATTACACTTTGCACACATTAAATTGCCCGCAGCGCAATGCATTTCAACACCCAACAACCAAACTGCGCTCTGGAATACAATACTTTTGCCGACTACAAGCGCAACTTGGCACTTCACCGCACTCACACCCGCAACACACGCTGTGTGCAGCACACAAATTGGCTACCCTGACTGGTGGCGGTGATGGTGGGGTTGGCGGTGCGGCTGCGTTGCTTGCTGTCGCTGTCAACAGAGTAGGTGAGAACATCACTTCGAAGCATTGCGACCTAAGGCGCAACCAGAGCAAACCAGCCAAGTCGACGTGCAGTTATTTAAGCTCTCAGACCGCCATTCAAATGTCAACTGCACAATGTCACACAAACGCACACAGATACACGTGCGTATACAAATACATATGCACATAAATGCATAATGGTCATGTGGCACTTCAACTGCGGCTGCTGGCGGCTTGACATACCTCATATTCGTTGCTGCCGTCATTGTTTCGTTTGTTTTTTTGTTTTTGTGAAAAATAATGCGAGGCTATGAAAAATGGAAAGAAAAAGGCATTTCATGGTCACATTTCCGCATTTTATCAGCCTTGACTACGTCTGTGCCGCCGCAGACACGCCACACAAATACCGCAGACATTGCCGTCTCGTCGGTACGGTGCGTATACGCAACATTGCATATTTCATGGCGTTTGCAATTTTTTTTTGCCTCATTGTGTGTAAGTGAGTTGCAACGCATTTCTTACTTGTGGTTAAGTGGCAGCGGCGTACTGAGTGCATGCAATAACGCAAAAAGGTATTTAATTAAATAAACTCCACAAATATTTGTAATATAAAATGCCCACTCCAATCGATTTCGTTTTGTGTATATGAAAGTTAAAGGGGTTTGTTGGGAAGCGTATTTATTTCTTTGGCATTCAAATAGTGACCATATTCAGTTTAAATCTGAGAATATATTTCATTAGAAATCCAAATTGGCTAATAAGCTCACATTAGTTGTATTAGTTTTAGCTGAAGGGCACAGCTAAAGTGATAGGCTATGGTTAGGTAAGGTTAAGGTTAGATGGCAGCTCACTCGGCGAGAATAACTCTTAGGCTATTCAGTTCACTCCCTTATGAAGCCAAACTAACAAAAATCCTGTTCATGGATTTAAGCTACCGGCAAATAGGCAGTGAAGGTGCTAGGGTGTTTTATTTCTACTTACGCTCTTTCATCTGGATATCCGAAAATATGTAATCCAAGATGTTTTTGCGTTGATATGGTAAAGGAAGACATTAAGGAGGAATAAGTGTTCAGACAATTTTATCTCATCTTCCTCTAAACAGCTAATGCAGCTGGCATTCAATCTTACTGAATGAATTCCGAACGGACAGTGTCCAGTTAGAGCTCCTGAAACTAAAACATTGAAAGCAGGACCTTGGCGAAAGCGAAGAATTCCGCAGACCTCTTACAATTTATCCTGAGCCAAAGAACCTTTGGACTGAATGATACCCAACGGTCCAGTGGCAAACCACAGGAAGTCAATGGAGCTGATACCCGTTCCCAATTGACAACCATTGTAAGATGGATCTTGCGTTTAGAGCGAAGAATTCCACAGACCTCTTACAATTTACCCTGAACCCGAAGAGCCTTTGGACTGAGTGAGGCCCAACAGTTCAGTAGCAAACCACAGGAAGCCAATGGAATTGCTCTCCATTCTACAGCCATTTAAAGATGGACTTTGCTGAGACCTGATCGGACAGCGTTCGGTTAGAAGTGCTACAAGCATTGAAAGAGAGACCTTGCTGAGAGCTAGTCGGACAGTATCGGATAAGAACTCATATAGTCGTTGAAAGTTGGACCTTGACGAGAGCGAAGAACTACCTTTTGCAACATTCCCTGGGCCCGAACAGCCTTGGGACTGAGCGAACTAACGTCCAGTAACAAGCCAATGGAAGCCAATGGAGGTGCTATCCGATGCCATTCTACAACCATTGACAGATGAACCTTGCTAAGAGGGTAGAGCTCCGTAAACCTCTGTCGACTTATCCCGGACCAGATTGACCTTGTGACTGCTTGAGGCCCAACCAGTTATTGAGACTGAAGTACCTGTCCTAGTGAGCTCAGCAATCTTTCATTTTCCTTCCTTATCGCTTCTCCCAGGCATCTCAGCTTGCCTAATCATTAAGTTACTTGAAGCTAGTGATAAGAAGTCTAAACAATCTTAATATTAAAAATCGGTAACTAAAGAGTTTTATATGTCGTATTTTCTTAAAGAATTTTTCTTGGAATGCTTAACGTTTTCTCTCATAAAAATTGTAATTTTTTCGGCTGTTTTATATCGGTGATGCGCTCAGTCTACCCCTAAGATTTTCTATTTGTTTCGTAAATGTAGTCTGCAAGTCCACCTACCAGCAGATTACAATAAGTTCATTTAAATAGTTGGAATTCTTTTTTCAGTTTATTAACGGAAAAAATTTATAGTTTCTTTGTTTTTCTCATTTCTAAGGCAACTTAAGAAAATATTACCTACCAAAAATCGCTTAAATTTTCCTGCGCTTTAATAATTTGTCCCTAAAAATCATATCTTTTTTTATCACACTCAAACCTGCCTTACCAATGTTGAATTTAAAAGTCTGCAAATTGCGCGTACGCATTTTATTTAATTGTGATGCAATTCGACGCTTAATTAATTTATGAGGTACTGAAGTGCCACTTGATGGACCGAAGTGCCGACGGCCGGCCGGCACAGTGCTTAATAGACTCGCTTTCGTTGTCTCATTTTGATGTGGATGAAAAATCAGCAGTTAAATTGGCAGCACTGCATTGTAACGGTAATGGCGGTGCTAGCCCTAGTAGTGGTTGTGGCCACTTTAACAGCTTTGGCGTCTCTATTACATGCGCAATAAATAATTTATAGAATTCGTGATTACGAATACGCCCCGTAGCACCCACACCCACAGGGGACACACATGTAATATTACCATTTTCACCCACACACATGGCTATATGCATGTGTGGCAAATGTTGAATTTACGTATATATGTGTGTGTGCTTTTTGTTGCCGCTGCTGTGGCGTGTGTGTTGTTACGTGTTATTGGCAGCAATTACAATTAAACAATTACTACTTAAAAGGTGATTGAGGCGCTTTTGCACGCACACACGCGCACAGCAGCGCCATTTAAATTTAAATAAAATATAAGTTTGCAAATATACATATGTATATACTTATATATACGTGTATGTATGTCATTGTGTTTTATTGAAATTTAAGCGTCAATGCCAGTTAATTGACATCGAGCGCTATTATTAAGTAATTTTTTGTCGCTAGTCGATTGGGGCAGCATGAGTTTTCCGCACGGCATTCAGCTCTTACTCACATGTGCCACTAAAATTTATTTTTATTTTATTTATTTTGCGGTTTAATATGAAGGAAATATGAAACGAAAAAGTATCAGATCCTTCCCCACATGATCTCTCCCACTGAGTGAAGATCTTCCTCTTTCGCTGTTTCCACCAGCCGGTAAAAATTTAAGAAAGGATTTAAGAAAGGAAAACCTTCAAAGCTGGAGGGTTCTCCTCCTACCAGACAATATGAGGTTCTTCCCGATCCTTACGGAGCTCAACGTCAATTTACACAGCCTTATTAGGTTTAGCTTTGGGCAGATACCAAGTTCAGTCATAGCGGTGTGCTGTCAAAAGAAGCTTTAAAGTCGAAGAAGAGCTGATGTGTGTCGATCGAAATTTGCGGTTTGCATTTTTTTTTTGTAAATTCGGCAGGCATTTCCGCCCGCATTTCGCCACACACTTTTATTATTTACATCATTTTTTTGCGAATTCCATGCAACTCTGCATGTTTTTTCTTCACAATCTGTTTGTTTATTTTATTCATCAGTTAACGGCGGATGTCGGCGCAAATTGGTAAAGTTGTGTGCGAACAAAGCCGCCAAATAGCAGCGCTAGCGCCCCGCAGCAAATATGTGCGTCCAACAGCAAACCAACAACACCTAAAACAACAAAAACAAGCAACAACCAGAGCAAAGTCATATGCATATAGGCAATTTCAATGATAACTACAACAATACGAATGGGTATTGGGCATGACAACAATGGCTTTTACGTGCAGTTGCATTAACAATGGGTCCAAAATGGCTGAAATAGCTGCTAGCTGATGGCTGACACTCAAGCTCGTTGCCTACCTAGAAAGTTAAGCGTACCGTTCACACACATGCATGCACAGACACGTACCTGAGGCACCTGCGGGGCCACAATGGCCAGCGGTCAAAGTTATAGCCAGTCTTGAGCGCCAATGCTGCAATATTTGTTTGCAAAAGCATAAATTTGACTTTCCGCCATACAACTACATATGGCATATATAACTGTATATGTACATATGTGCATGTGGGTATGTGTGTGTGCCTTTTGACGTTGTCAGCTCGCTGGCCGCTTGAGTTGCCAATTGACTGGCTGTATGGCTCGTTGGTCAACTCGTCGATAACGGCACGTTTCGTTAATTCACAACAACATACATGCTCGAATGTGTATGTGTATGTGTGCGTGGCTTTGTGCTATGCACTATGCAATAAGTGTTGGTTAGCTGGTTGATTGCTTGCTTGCTGTTGCTGCTGGTGTTTTCTGCTGGCGCTTCGTTGATTTTGCATAAAATCGCATTTGAAACGTAAACAAAAATTCCAACTCATCCGCAAACACGCATACGTCTAAATGTGTGTGTGTGCGCATGTACATGCTTGTCAGCATATTCAGGCAATCAGACAATCAACGGATGCAGTGAGGTGCAGCGATAAGTTGAGGTGAGTGGATGAGATGTTGAACAAGCAATCGGCGTTTTTTGTTTGCCGATCGCAGCCGCAGCGCAGAGGCGGGGCACAAATAACAATGAAATTGATTTTTGTAAAAAAATTCTTCATTTAAATTTCAACAAAACAGAAATTTAAAAGAATGATAAATTAGAAAAAGGTAATTGATATTTCAGCATTTTGAAAAACGGGAAGGGGGGAAGAGTAATAGCAATTTTTGGATTAGAAGGGAGGTCAGAACAAATAGAATGTCCAAATGCGAGGTCCAGAAATAATTTTGAGATATTGGATAGGCGTAGGGATAGGTATAGGGATAGGGATAGGGATAGGGATAGGGATAGGGATAGGGATAGGGATAGGGATAGGGATAGGGATAGGGATAGGGATAGGGATAGGGATAGGGATAGGGATAGGGATAGGGATAGGGATAGGGATAGGGATAGGGATAGGGATAGGGATAGGGATAGGGATAGGGATAGGGATAGCGATAGCGATAGCGATAGCGATAGCGATAGGGATAGCGATAGGGATAGCGATAGCGATAGCGATAAGTATAGGGATAGGGATGGAATATAAATGGGAATGGGACCTTTTTTTTCTGCTGACATATAACTCTGATATTACCAACATAAGTATATATAAAGAGGTACCAACAGTTACCACCTTGTCACCGAACCTTGCATTTAAACACCTAAGCTCTCATTTTTGACACCCTCCAACCGCTACTATGTGCAATTTTTTTATTTACGTTCCTCTCGCTTCCTCAGCTTTACTAGCACTCTTACTGATTCTCCACTCCTATTTACACTTCTAATAATATTTGAGAGCATGCAAGCAACCTGCCTCAAAAGCTTGAAGTACCATTAAAGAGTTGTCAAAAAACCAGCGAAAAAATATCAATAACCCGAAAACCATAAGGTAATGGTTAAGTTTGCGTCGCAGTTGCTGGTTATGATATCAGCACTTCAATAATAAACACACGCTGTAGCAAAGCAAACACTTCACACACACACACATACACATATGTATCCTTTCAAAGGTTTTGTCGCCTGTCACCACTGCATTGACTCAAGTACCTTATTTATAAGTATTTTTAATGGACGAATATCTGTTGTTTGTTCGTACGCCTGGCTGGCTATAGGTTCAAACTCCCTTCTTTGCCACCCAAATTACATTCTTCTTCACTGGTTTATTGCTAACCACTTGGCATTTATGTATTTTGCCGCAAATCACACTCGGCCCCTGCGGATAGGCTACGGTAGCGCTTGCTGCTGTGCACCATGGCGTATGAACATTATTTGTCTGCACCATTTTTGAGTGTTAACCAAAAACGGAGTAAATAAATAATCTTTGTGTATGTGTGAATTGGCTTCAAGATCTGATTACGATTTTTATATGACACTTTGCTATGATTTATTTGGTCATTCAGCGCTTTCACAATCGACCCGAAATCGAGTGTTGTGTCGGGCGCTGTTGGGTGTGAAATATGCACACAGGCTGTAAATTTTTTTAAAGAGATTAGAATATATTCGTTAGTAGTTTGTATAGGTTTGAGCTAATTTATTGATATTTGAATTGTGAAAGTATGAGTTATTTTATATCCGCTGGAGCTAAATCTTTACACGAAAGTGCTTTTTAGCTCAAATGTAAATGTTCTTTGTTCGAGATTACCGCAGCTTAACGCTTTCTTGCTTACCGCTTTAAAAAGGCTGGGCAAGTGACATAAGTGAACTGTAAAATATAGGTTTTACCCCTAAAATCTGCAACTAGTTACAACTTACGTCCGAAATTCGCGAACTCAAAAAAAAAAAACAAAGAATTTGGCCGAAAAGAGCTCACATTGCCATTAAAGTGCTTTTGATTTACACTCATATCTTTCTTAGAATTGCAAAAACCAAAAAAACCCTAACTAGTTACAACTTAAGTCCCAAATTCACCAACTCAGCTACCACTTTGAGCGCCAGACACACACCAAAAAATTTTATCAACCCAAAAAAAAGTCTCACACTGCATTTATCGGCCATAAAAATGTCATTGACTTACGGATTGTCTGCAACGGACGCGCCGCCAGCCCCGTCCTGGCGTAAGCCGCTGCACCACAAGCTTTTGTAATTCGCTTTGCTTTCATTTTTCGACAAATTTTATTATTTTCAATGAACTTCATGAAAGGATTGCTCACGCCTTCGGGCACTCGGACAATCAATTTTCTTTCGCTTCAATATGGCTTGTGCCTCACACTTAGCACTCGCACACACTTACACAGTTGCAAGTGTGTTTTATCTGCTGCAAAGACATAAAAAACAGCTGCTTTTTGGCTGACCGAAACCTCAGCTGCGCCGTGTGGTGTGAGTTGGACTTTTGTTCGCGCCTCGAGGCCAATGTCATTGCGCTAAGGTTGGATCATTGAGGGTTGGCTTGTTGCGGGTTTGGGTAGTGTCGCCGGAACGTTGCAGTGACACCCAAGCGCCGCACAGCGATTAAGGGTCAGCGCCGTTTGGCAAGCCATATGTTTTGTATGTATTTGTGTATCTGCAGCGCTTACATATAGTATCTGAGCTGTTGCTATATTTAGCAAAAGCCTTAAAAATATGCAAAATTGCTATATGTGAAGACCATTTTTATACAGAACACCCACACACACACATTTTGGTAAATATTTATGTCTCTTTTATGTGTCTGGTGTGCTCTCAAACGCATCTGCTTGTGTTTAAACAAATAAATTATAAATATGTATTTTCTTTATGTACTGATAGTGCTCATCCTTTTACCGATATCATCATTTTACACTCGCCCCTCAATATTCAGCGCTTAAGCAACCATTTACCTATTAATCTTAATGCCTTTTGTTGAAAAGAAATTTGCTTTCATGCCTTTCTGGAAACCTTTTCCCTATTAAAATGTTATTTGAAAATTGATTTAAGTGAAATTTGCATATTGATACGTTTTTATTATGTGCGTCCTAAAATAATATTATGAAATGGTGCACTTGCGGCAAGAGAGGGTATAAAAATCGCAACAATAAAAAACGCAAGCCGACGTAGGGTCAATTCCCGCTTGCTATCGCTTTCTTGCCACCTCTTTCTTGCCTGCTCATTCTCGCCTCTGACAAAGTAAGGCGGTTAGAATTTATAAAGTAGTTCTATTTATATATTGATATATACATATGTACAAATATATAAAAATATATATTTATTTTTTAAATGGCTGTTTACGAGCAATAATTTCAATAGGCTGGCATTATTATGCTTTCCCTATTTATTCCCTAAATAAATTGCGCTTTTTTCGACTTTAGAAGCCATAAAATCGCCAAAGCGCAAGTCAAGTTGCAGCAGAGTGCTTTGTTGTGAAGATTTAGATATGAGTTCAACGAGATTTACGCTTTCTTAAGCGATTTTTCCTTTGAACGTTGTTTAATGGCAGAGTGCTGAGGGAAAATTTATAATATCTACAGTTTTTTGCAAACCAATCGGTGCGTAAGGTCAAGCAAACGAAGTGCCTGAAAAATTTAATAATGACTTAGTTTTATCAAGATTATTATTACGAGCTGGCATACGTAAATTATTTGAAACTAAAAGCGTTAACAAAAGGAAGTTAAAGTTGCTGCATACCTTTAGGCGCAGCACATATTTTTAGATAATAATGTTGAGCCTAAAAATATACAAATATATTGCCTTAGCAATAACTAATGCCAAATTTTATGATGTTACCTTGGCAAGTTAAAAATTGGTAGGGTTCGAGTCACTTTCACTGACAAATTGTCAGTTCTTCCCGCATTTAGTCCGGATGATCAGGTTTGAGCAAAATCCAAAGGAGCCTCTGACGCAAAAATGCATTCAGAAGCCCATAGGCAGAAAACCCACACTTCGACGAAATCTGAACTCTGGGCTACCCTCAACAAACGCAAGGTTCCCAATGTACTCATAAGTCACTCAACCTTTAGGACTATTGTCCCAACAGTCCATTAGTTTTTCTGGCTCAATTGTTCAAAAAAATATTTTTCGTTTTTATTTTGGAACAAATTTTTTTCATTATACCTCTCAGCCCTTACCGGCTTACAAATATTTTGTATACTTAATATTAATTTTTTAATAAATTTTTCGCTCTAGTAAAGCTATCAAATATCATATGGTTAGCAATTTAATTCCTATGGAGCACGTCTTTGCTAAGTTTATGATTTATGCTTAATTTTGGCGCCTACATGTAGGCAACTCTCTTCAGAGAATTTCATCACCTTCGATTCTTTATAACACAACCCACACTATATTTTATAACATAGCTTCATATAGTACATAACATTATATTGGAAGTTCTTGTCTTGTGTCAACTAATGAAATGAATTGGTTACCGGCTTTATCACTTTGGTGCATGTTTTTGCTAAATTTAACATACATTTTCCAATTTTTTGCGCCTACTTGCAGGCAAGGGTCTTCGGATATATGCAGGCTTCAAATATTTGATATAGTATGAATTACGTACGTCCGCTAAAAGTCCTGTGGCATGCCGCTTGGTTTCGAATATGTAAACTTAGTGCTTGTCTTTGCTAACTTTATGTGCCATGCTAGTTTTGACGCCTATAAATAGGCAATGTCGGATATGTTTAAAACACATTTTTTGTCTTTAAAATAAATCTTATTTCTTGCCGCAACATTACCACAACAAACATACATATATACGGTTTATATATTTATGAGTTGTGTCTGATTTGAAGTTATTTACATTTGCATCTCGCCAGCACCTGGGCAAAACTTCTAAGGCCACTTCTAAATTCAAAAACCAACAAAATATATAGAAATACTACCAAATTTCAAAACAAAAACGCACCGTATTTCCGTATTTCCGCTCATCAATTTCAATTTACTCTGTGTACTATAAAAAGTAACAAACAACAAAAACAAATAAACTGAAATTTTGCGAAAAGCAATCAATTACGATTATTGGAGAAAAGTCAAGAGGTGAGAAAGGCACTATAAATTGCAAACGTGCTAACAAAGAAGCACATATGTCTATATTAGTGAGTAAAAGTGTAGCAAGAGTATATGCATTTGTTGTGGTAGAAAGTACTTTGTTTCCAATAGAGTACTATGCTGTGCCTTAGATGTGTAAGTATGCATATTTGCAACGTTGTTTATTTCCATCAGCCAATGAAGCTCCAACTCAAGTTGCGTTGATTTGAACCGAGCCAGTTTGGCCCAATAGTCGGTGTTGTTTTGTGAATTCTGTTGAAATTTGTAAAATATTGATTGGATGAAATTTGCACAGTTACTTAAAGCGGCTTTTGGTTTCGGCAACCTAAGGTCAATAAGAGCACGAATATGTGGGTATGCTTTCTTACGTATATTTTTAGTATTCCATGCATTAGTAGGGGTCATGGTAAAGCTTGCAGGAAAGTAAGAAATGTTTAACTTATTTCTACAAATTTAATTTTTGGAAATTTGCAGTGCGGGAAAGAGTCGCCTGTACATTTCTAGCTATCACAAGACTTCTACTTTGTCACCTGCTATGCAATTTTTCTGAGCATATAATGAATTTAAATGTAGAAATACCAAAGAAATCTGTAACAATTGAAAAATAGTACTATTTTTTTCCTTTTCTTAAGCAAATGCCATCCTAATCGTAGACCCCAATTGTAGGCTACATTTTTTCGTAAATTGTAAAATTCTATAAAAAGCTTTGCCTACATTTAGGGGCAGCCACGCTAAAACTTAAAGAATCGATATTTCAGTGAAGTTCCAAAGCGTTCATGTTAATGAGAGAGCTTAGTTAAAATGAAAATATTATTTTTTATTTATATTTATATTTTTTGCTTAAAAATTATTAAAAAATATATTTAAAAAATATATTTATATTTAATAAATATATTTTTGATATCAAGGATTTTTTCTAATATTTTTTTCCAATTTTTTTTCGTTTCAAAAAATATTTAAGCTATCCAAAAAATATATACAATATTAAAAATGAACATATAAATGTCATTAGGCAATAAAACCCGCCTTAATGTAGACATATTCTGTGGTATGATACAAAATACTGCTGTTTGTTTACATAACTACTAGTATTACAATTTCCATTGATAAGCTCAATTTACTTAGAAATCAACGGAATTTTGTTGAATGATATTTATAAGATTTATTCGGAACTCTTAAGTGATGGAAAAGGAGCTATAATGTACTGAACGCAAGGTACAGAGAATAAAAAATTC